>NC_031771.1:33351282-33597431 GCF_001522545.3 Parus major
AAGGGAAGGGAAGGGAAGGGAAGGGAAGGGAAGGGAAGGGAAGGGAAGGGAAGGGAAGGGAAGGGAAGGGAAGGGAAGGGAAGGGAAGGGAAAAACCCAGAAGTAAAACAAAATCTTCTAAGGAGGATGGAGACTTTATATTGTCTTCAACCATCCTATGTAAATGCTCTCTTAAACAGGTTTAAGGTAATTCCTCAGTAGGGAGGAGGAAATCATAAAGGGAGGGAGCAGACAGGCAGAGGAAATGTCTACACGGCTGAATGGTGAGGGGTGAGGAGAAAACACTGTGTTTTGATCACACCAGTGGATTATGGGTTCAAGACTGTCCATCTCAAGTCTTTATGGATACAGAAGCTCACTGCTATGGCTGGGCCTAAGTCCACAATGCTGGCTATATTTCCAAGCATGAGGCTTTACACTTATAGACCAAGCAACCTGTCTTCTGTTCCCTGAAAATACCAGAATCAATAATGTCTGCAAGCAGAAATAAAAGTACAAGATTATAAGAAGCAACTTCTCGGGATTTGTCAAGAATAAATACTGTCAGGAAATATTAATCTTTTTTTTTTTTCTGCTAATGACGTTGAATAGGAATGAGCGGTAGATATCATACAGATTTATGATAGTAAAGTTTTTGGCATGGTCTCAAGTTCTAAAAGCAGTGTAACATGGAGGAACTGAAACTGTTGTCAGGTGGGTGAAGAGTGGGTGAACTATCCAGTGGGATTAGTCATCAGAGCAGTGCTGTTTTGTTTAAAGAGTTTAAAGTGGCAGAGTTTAACGAAAAAGTTTGAGAGTCAATTTTGTAATCTGCCTTGTCCTATGCTTTGGGTGGCTTCAGAGTGGTTGTAGGCTGACCTAGGCAAAGAGTTAGGAAATTCCCATCCTATTAGAAGGTGTTGGAAGGTAATGGCAAAAATAGCTTAAGATAGGTCATGCTCCTTGTGGGTTGTGTTTGATAGGACTACCAAAAAACTGGCCTTTCAGAGTGTTTCAAGGACTTTTGGAATAAATAGAGGAGTCTTTATATAGTGTCCATGTGGGTATATTTGTGGGTTCAAAGTTGGCACACAGGGTTGCTAGATGGGACCTGAGTGCACTTCAGCAGAAGAAGCAGGTGCTCAGGTGGCCTGCAGCAGGGTATTTGTGGCCTAAAGCTCAGCCTTGGCAGAGAGCAGACTTGCATAGAACAGGCCTCAAATATTAGGGAAATAATATTATAATGGGAATTATTACTTTATTTTCACAAGTATCTTACCCACCTCATAATTGTATTTGTGTGAAATACTGTATAAAGAGTATATATACCCCCTGCAAACATAAAGACCAGACTAATGTGCACCAGAGGAATTTTGCATTTATTTTCAAAATAAACAGAATTTTATTATAGATGATATTTGGACTCTAAATTGTTTCATATAGGAGGATCTTTCACCAACCAGAAAATAAATTTGAGGGAAAAACTCTTTATCCATGTCTATTCAAAGTTGTTTAATACATGCTTATTCATGTATAAGCTATGTTGATAGTTAACGCATGTAAATAATGCTGAGAGTAAGAAAAGACCTGTTCAGTGAAGGGCCACCAAATATTTTAGTCTATCTGCTCCAAAAAAAGCAAGTACAGCTGCCATATTTGCATACATAACAATGTACATTTTGATGGTTTGAAAAACTCATTTACAGTGTTTATAAAATTTGGGATTTTGTCATCAGAAGGAAAGCCAAGGTGTAGTAGCTTCCAGTGCACTGAAGGGACCGTACAAATTTTACATTTTAAGTTACTACTAATAAGTAGTTCGTTAGTTTATTGAAGAACGTTTAAGGATAAAGGAAATGAATAAGCATGAAGTACAGCTGGTATATTAAAAGGGAACTTACATGACAACTGCCAAATACCCTGCAGCAAAGAGGTTTAATAAAACAAATAGAAAAAGCACCAGGATGCTTTCTTTATTGCAGCACTACCAAAGCGTAATAAAGAAATCAAACACACAACAAACAAAGTAAACTAAAATGCTGATTCTACATTATTGAACTGTTAATAAATCCTGCTGATGGCTTTCTGTTAAATGCAAATGGATCTGTGAGCAGTAAGTAACAAATATGAAAACTCATCTAAAATAGTTAGTCTAGATCCTATTGAAGATAATGCCTTCCGGGAAGTGAACATTGTAAAATGATGGGGGAAAAAATCAAACTAATTTGATGGCCTATTTAATGCAGACGGTGGGGAACCTAAACAGCACACTAGACTTTGAGTTTACTACTCTCCGAGGACTTCACCACCACCAATAAACTGGGTGTGAATTCTGGGCGATGGCTTCTAATCAATCCAGTACTACTCCCTGCATCATTAAGGGCTTGACCTAGGTGAATGTAGCCTCCATGGCTGCCAGACCACACTGCATTAAAAAAGAAAATAAACTCCATGAGCCACTGGGGACCTGCAGCTACAGAAGCTTCTTGTGACTCCAAGAGCAATATTTCCCCTGGTGACCACAGAATGCTGGATGGAGAATGAACCAGTTTGGCTGCAGAGCCTCAATCTTCTCCTTTGATTGCTGGGCTGTACCTAGACCACAGGCTTTTCAGAGTGCTACTATGGGTCTACATTGAATGCAGCTAGAGGAAGCTGAGTCTTGCTAGCATGGCTGTGGCTCGTGCAGTCACACAATGCATGCGCAGCAGAGGTGAAAATAGAATCCACTAAGTCCTGCTTCCTAATCCCATCCTTCAACCACTGAAATAAAATGAAAAAAGCCTTCTCCCTGTAGATACTGGCCAAATCCATTTGTGCTTTCTTATAACTCCATTGTTCCACAGTATCAGGAAATCTTATAATCCATGGGCACATGGGTAGTTTATAAATTTAAAAATTTGCTTGACATTCAATCCTTTCCAGGATTTGAATGTCAAGCAATTTCAATTCAAGCATATTTCCACAAATGTCTTTGCCTGGAACTTTTACAGAAGGCTCACAGCTACAGGTTTGACCATTAAAGATATATTTCTGTGTTAAACAAAGTCGTCGTCCCTATTAAATTTGACAGCCAGGTCCATATGTTCCATAAAATAATGGAAAGGGTCATCGTGAACAATGCTGCAATGGATCCCAAAGTTCTCATAACCCTTTGGAGTGTGCTTTCAGAGTAAATTCACAGGAGCCTTTCAAAGAATATTGCTTCGCCGTTCAGTCTTACCTCTCACTTACACAGAGAAGAAAACCCAGCCAAACCCAAATATTCACCACATTTTCTTATACAGGATTCCAAATATGTGCAATGGATTGATTGCCACTTTGAGAAGGCAGAAAACAACTTTTCTGTCAGGTTGGGTTAGGAGATTGTATTCAGCTTAATCCAGTGTTCCTTGATAGTCCATGTAGTGTCTGTCCTCTGCCTTCTACCTTACTGTTTCTCCTTTTCTCAGCTGCTAAGCTCAAACTCTCCCTCATTCTCATCTAACGTGGAAGGCCACCTAATGCTGTTAATAGAGATTTTGAAAAAAGTTTGGAGCATCTTTTATTTGTAAGGAAAACTAACTGCTGTCAATCCAATTTAGAAATCTCGGATTCCTGCCCTTGTTTTTGCCCAGACGTTATGCAACCATGGTAAACTGAGCAGTTGCAGTGTTATCCGACTGGCTTTTCACACATTTAGTTAGCAGTAGAACATGCCCAAGATTTCAATCAAGGATATAGTTTGTGTAAAGTTTGTTAGACTGGAAATTATATTATTCCTTTTAATCTGAAGATCTAGGATTCATTATATGGGGCATTGCTGTCATAGGTTCTGACAAAAAACATGAGATGTTAGAATAACACACTTGAGTAATCAGTGATAATGTGCTGTGTTTTTCCAAATTGGACCAATAAGTGCCGTAACCAGTAACTCAGCTGACATATGAGTAGTTAATTTAACAATTCACGTATCTAATGTAATTAAAATATCTTAGAACTTTAACACTTTGGGTAGCAACATTTTTATTATCTGCACTGACAACTGAATATGTTCACTCCTATCAGCTCTTGCGGGCAAGGTGAAAACAGGTTCCAGCATCAACTGCATGATGATACTAAAAGTATACACCAATAGAGGTCCAATACTTTATCTAAAAGGACAACCATGTTTTGTCAGGAATGTAAATCAAATTCTTTCCGTGTTGCCACGTACTTGTATTTCTTTTCTGAGTGTTCACGTAGTTCTTTTTTGTGATTAATGGTACCATTTTATTATGAGCTTCTTGCTAGTCTGTCATTCTTTTAATCAAATTTCTTCCAATGCAACTTTCCCTAGGCTTGGCTAAGCACAGAGAAGTTGCTTTGTCAAGAATACCCTTTGTGTTCATTGCCATTTCAAGCAAAGGCAGTCAGGTGCAGAATGTGGCACTGTCCGCTACACATGATGAAGTTATATACATATAGCTTACGTATATATATATATATAGCTGTATATACATATACATACATACATATATATTCACGCACACATAAATAAATTATACTGCTTCCATCATGCTACTTGTTCTCTCAGTACCATTTCTCTTACACTGGAAATAGTGCTATGACCTCCTTCTGCTTCTCAACCTCTTCAAGAAGAGAGGTATGGATGATCCTTCTTCCCACCAATACAGGAAGAATGCAGCCTAGACTTGTCCTCATCTTCTGCTACTGAACGCTAACTCCTTCAGGTTTTCTATCCCAGATCCACTCCTAAACTGCTGGATTAACTACCATTTATTTATTGCCATGCATGACCTGTTGTACTTCTTAATTCAGTCCAGTTACTTTTTGTCATTGTTTTGCCATTATTTGGTGGAGGATTTTTTTGCTGATGATACTGAAGCATTTGAGATAATTCTGTTTTCTCAACTGCCATTGATCTGCTTTCTTGCCTGTAACTTCTCAGCAGCTTTCCACACAAAAAAAAGCTGCTAAAATGCCTACTGTCTTCTTCCAGGAGGTTATCTTCCACCATCTTAATCAGGAGCCTGTAGCAGTCCAGACATATAAAAATTAGCGATTTACTGTAGCCAATGCTATGCGATCATAGTATTCTAGCAGCTAGCACATTTCTTTTGTGTGTTAAATGTAACAAAGGCCTATTGTGTTCGATGTGGGAAAGCAATAATTTTTAAAGTGTGATTAATTGTGTAAGTATGGACCTTTTAAGTACATGTGGCAAGCCCTATGCTATGGGAGTGGCACTTACTGCTCTCTCAGCATGAGTCTGACGAAGTAAACAAAAAGTTAAAATACAGTCTCCCTGGCATTCATTAACATAGCATAGAAAGCAGAAACTAGCCACATTTTATATAAAAAGACTTTAGAAATCTGTGTCTACTTACATTAACATTAGCCAATTGGTGGGTGCCAACTATGCACATAGCATGTTTTATTTATAGGTCTATATAGTAGTCAAAAACATTCTATCATGGAAATGTGTTATTCATTAATTCATATTTTGCTCAGCCTTACTTTACTTTTTGAACCCATCCAGGTGTTTTTTAAATGATGAGGGTAATTTAACAGCAGACAGCATTCGCATTCACCCTATTTTTCAATTCCATATAACTAAATATCCTCCTAATTTTGTCTATTATTTACTTAATTAGCTCACATATACTGCAAACTAGAGTTTCCCTGTGTTTTTATGACAGAATTCCACACAATGGTAAAAAATAAATGTGGAATAAATGGTCAACTTACTGAAGAAGGTATTTGACGTTAAGTTTTTCTCAAATATGCGTTCTTTATATCAACTGGAATGGCGAAGATTTGCAATAGATATATGCTTCTGGAGCCTAATTTGTTTTAAAGTGTTCATTTAAAATGTTTAAAATGTTCATTTGAGCCTACTGGTTAAAAGCTTCATACGAGATCTAGTCACACATTGCAGAACATAGATCATATCAAATGACCTCAACAAATCCAGCAACATGCAATGTGTATATGTTTTCACTAAAAGAGCTTTATAGGTTTCCATGACTTAACCTATGAGGTTTAAGGGACTTTAAGGAGGAAAAACAAAACCCTTTTCTTGTTGGTTCCTTTTATCTTAAATGGGAATGTGAGCTTGGCATAATCTAATTTTAATCATGAGGAAAAATTAAAATAAAGTTAAACCAGGAACAATATATCAACAGTAAAATGCTGTCAGTTATTTCTTGTCACGTACATCAGTCATTTAGGTCATTTATGAATAGCCATAAAGCAACTTCCATTTGCAAGGCACACAGCCTTTGCCTTTCAGTGATGGATGTAAATACTGGTGTCAAAGCTCCTTCTGAAACACCACCACTGGGGAGAGAGAGAGGGGAATCTTGCTGCCATTAAGACACACAGTCCTTCAGCCTCTGAAGACAAATAAGTTAAGCCAGCAGTAACTTTTTATAATTAGGCTTGATAATTGAGAAAATGTCAACATTGCAAAAAAATTCTGCTGGGGAGCAGAAAGTTAAAATGGGGCCACAGGCTTTTGAAGAAAATCTGCAAGTTTTTGTTAATCCCCTTGAAATTCAGAACTATTTTTAAGCTTTGCAGGACAAGTCAATTTTTTCCTGTTAGATGTTGCTGTTTCCTTTAAATTTATATATATTTATAAATTTATATTTGAATTTTATTTATTTATTTATTTATTTATTTATTTATTTATTTTTGTCTAATGACCATTCTGTCACATCTTCTACATGCTTCATTTCTGAGATATAGAGGATGAAAATTATGTTTTTCCTCTTCTGTGGAAACTATAAATTTTCAACCACTTACAACATCCTTCCTGAGGTTTACAGCCCCAGGTAAACATTTAGCAGAATACAGCACTTTAGAAGGGTTTCAGGAATTGTCAATATTTCCTGATATTCTCTACAGACTTTTCAGAAGGATTTCAGAGGATAAAACTTGGCATTTGGAAGGATAGATAGAACAAGTTCAGTTCTGCAACACCCTGTTTAAAAAGTTGAATGCTGTGTTTCCCAGTTCAAGTTTTAGAAGTCTCCAAGAATGGTATCACCCATCTAGTTTCTTGTATGATTCTTAAGGCAGAAATATTTTAAAAAAACCTGGCTGATTTTAGCACTTTGTATTTCCTCAGGGCATATTCAATTTAAAGTCTCATCTCCTCAGATCTGCCCAGCTGTAGGAGCAGTTGTTATATTGATTCTGTTTGCTAGCTCAGAGTTTCTAGATGGGAAACTTGTAGCTGCTCATGTATTCAAAAAAGACAAAATTGGGGTCATATTCTACAAAATAAGCCTAGGTTAAGTCTGAAGGACCTATTGATCAGACTAGGGGACAGCTGAAGAAAGCCAGAGAGTTTAGAGACATTGTCTTGGGTGAAACCTTCTTACTAGGAACTTTACCCCTAGTTTTATCTGCTGCCTGAAGTCTTGCATGAGGGACCCTCTACTACTCCAGTGAAAACCAGACCTCCTTTAGCAGTGTTTTTCTATAAATAATAGTGGTTATAGTCATTTGCCAAACACTCACTTTACAAGTCATGAAAAGCATTTGGGTCTAGCATGCAATTTAGGCAGAGATTAGGTTTCCATGTCCAAAACAACCAACCTTAATCATTACACATCCTACGTTTTCCTATTATTCATGTCTACATGGATCATAACCTTAGTCAGTTTGAGCCTATCTCTAAAACAGTTTAGGATATCTGGAAGTCCCTTGAGAGCCCTGGTGTCTTACACACTGGCAGAGGAATCCCAAAACACTTTGTCAGCAGCAGCAGGCTTAGCACAAAGCAGAGCACCAGAGCCACTTTCACTAAGTAAAATAATTTCAGAAAGAGTAACCCTTCACTGTTTGCATGATTAGTGACTGTTAGTTAGTGATTAAAGCACTTTTCCAGGAAGAGGGAGGCTTGATTTCAGCTCCCCTGCCCAGTCCAAGACATCCAGACTTCCTTCTGTCAGGAGAAAAGGAAAGTCATTCCCACAGTGTCAAAAGAAAATGCATACCCCGGGTGCAGAATTGTGCCAAAGATGCAACAAATTAGAAAGAAAACCATGAGCAAATGTTAGGGCATATTACTAAAATAGGAGCTACCTGATGACAGTGGTCCTTGTCTTTAAACAGTGATACTGGTCAAGAAATTTTTTGAAAGGGAAAGTATTTCTAAATGCTGTTGAGGCTCTCGCTGTTCAAAGTCCACAATGTTTAGTGTAGTCAACAACTAACACTGAGAATATATCCAGAATTTGCATCAGTGTTTCCTCTTCCAGTAGGAGGGTGGCCCTAGATATATGCAGAAGGGCAGAACAGTCTTTTTGCAGAGAAAGAGGCAATATGTTTTCTGTCTCTGGTTGCTTGCTGTGTATAATTTTGAACCTGATAGTCCAAGAGAGATGAGCCTTGTATATTACGAATATCCAGTATTTTTCTAACACGTGCTTAATACAGAATTAGCAAGTGGGAACCCTTCTAGATACATATGCAATCACTGAATTTTAGATCACATCAGAGTTTGGTTTCCTCCATTGCCTGGAGATATATCTTCTTGTGAAGTCAGTCATAACAAATAAAGATGATAATAAAGAAGTGGATGAATCTTCTGGGAGCTGGTCAAACCCTGTCTTCAACAATGGTGATTCATGTACACGGAGAGCATCCGTATCAGCTGCTTACACTGCTCTCTTGTTTTGCCTGATGTTCCTCAGTAACATCTACTGACAATGCTGAATCATCCATAATATACCTGCAAACACTTAAGCTGCAGGTGTTTTTCAGGTTCTGCAACACTGAGATTCTGAGGACTCCCCTCAATTCAGTTTCTGATTGTTTACAATCTCCTGCTGTGCCTGCAATATGCTTGAATTGTACTTAAAACACATAAATCTGCCTTCAAAGGCAGCTTGGGAGGCAAAAGTGTGGCTAGGGAATTTTAAATGGAAGGGACAAGCAATGGCTACAAAGAGCTCAGTTTTTAGTAGTAGGTGTTGCAGTTTGTTCCAATTACAGCACGCATTAGAGTGTGAAATGTTCATGCCAATCTAGTAAAAGGAAAAAGTACACGCAATGCTGAAATTAACACCTTTGTAATTACAGACAAGCTTCTTTACTACTACCCAGCAAGTGCAGCTGAGGCAGGTTTAGAGAAAAGCAAACATAAGGGGTTGTGGGAGAGCAAATGTGACCTTTTCAGTCTGACTTGATAATTGGAACCTTCCTTGGCAGTCAGATAAAATAATTTGCATTTCCGAGGAGAAGAATTTAAGAATGTACTACATCTATACTTGTCTTACTGATAGCAAAAAAAGAGAGCTTTTTCTTACAATTGCTTTTCTTTCCCTCATATACCATTGAAATCACAGAGCTATACATTTGGCATTCTTCAACATAATTTATAGTTCCTTTTGCAAGTCAAGCCAGTAACAGACCATCACAGAGGCAAACATGCCTTTCATTTGCATTAAGTGAGTTGTCTCAGATTCATGGCAAAATGAATAGCTGGATATCCCCCAATAATCCCAGTCCCTTACTATTCACACACATTCTCAGTGACTCATCCAGGAAAATATCACTGAGTGTGTCTTTTAATTTTATTCATGTTTCCACTATAACCCTGCAGAGGCTTCTTAGTGATTGTAAGATTATTTTAGTTAGCTTCACTTGCCAAACAGATCTTTCCCCACTTTATTATATCATCATTATTATTTCTACTATATAGGAAGTATATCGCTGCATATCATATATCAAAACATTACTAATGCCATTAAGACAATGCCAGGACTAGTCAAGTCATACACATGAAAAGGCAAGTCAGTTCTTCAGGGAGTCTTGAATGTTAGCTGACCAATTTATGTTCAACTACTTTTGTGTGTGCCAAAGCCAGAAACAGGCATCCTGCCCAGGACAGAATAAGGAACCTCTCTCTTCTGAAATAAAGCCTGAGAAGCAGAGGTACCACCTTGTATTTATTGAGAATCTTTCGAAAAAGCAGCATGCTCTCATCCAAAGGCATTTTGAATTTTGCCACTGTCAGAATAGATGTTTCCAAGGAAGACATAATTTGACAAGGTTTATGCAGAGGAAACTTTTGACACAGCTGTAACTTTTTGCTTGCATAGATTTTTAAATTTTTTTTTTTATTTTTAATTTTTTTAAATAAAGGGGAGAAAAAGTGTCACTCATTTATATCTCAAAGGACAGAAATAGTGTTGCTGTCAACCATGGGTCTGACTTTTCCTAACCTCTTAAACCTTGCCTCTGCAACCTTATGATCCCTTTGACAATGTATCTCCTGCAACTTAGTGAGAAATCTCTTCATAAGATGTCCTCTCTAGGTCTCTAAGTCCAGACATTTCCATCTGCTTGTCTGGGTATCTGAGGGTACTACAGTTCTGATCTTTACTGCTGATTTTTTTTTTTTTTTGGTGGAGCATTTGAGAGCAAAATACTAAATACAAAATTTAATTTTTGCACCTTCTTTTGTCTAGTTCATGTTTTCTGATAATCATAATATGCTGGACATTAAACAAGAAATGGATGTGTAGCTTTTAATAATGACTATCACTATTAGCAGCACCCCAACTACAGTTATAACCTGGGAAGAATCAGTGTTTGGTCTTCCCTTGCTGCAGTTCATGCTACTTTTCATTTGTATATCTTAGCAGAAAATATAGTGTATCTAGTCACCATAGGAACACATTCCCCATCTGTTCTATTATCACATTTTTTCCCCTTGACTTCTGTAGATTGCAGTCCTCTTTACTATGTTGTCAAGATATGTAGGGGCCACTTTCCTCCCCATCTAAGAGGAGTTATAACAGCCACAAAAGCAGTCCTGTTTCTTAACTCTTGGAATTCCATGTCTTTTCATGAACACAAGATTTTCAGCAGTATACCTGAGAACCAACTCCTCCTTTTCTAGCCTTTCAAGCAAGTGGGCTGGGATTCATGTCAAACGCTTTTTAAGGGAAAATGCAGAGTTTTTTTTCTAAGGTTTATGTCCCATTATGCACCATGAGCTCCCCTCTGTCCAGGCCATATGGCTCATCATTAGAGTCACATGCTGTGGTGCAATGGGGGAGAGTTTGCCAAGAAGCCTGGCCCATGTGAGAGCCTGGGAACCGGGGGGCACTGCTCAGATTCCCAGGCGGCACAATAGGCCCAAAGAGCTTAATGCTGAACCGACTTGAAACACAGTGTTTGGGTTCAGTTCAAGAAAATAAAACATTTTGATTTAGTAAGTCAAAACTAAACATAGACGTTTCCAAATTGAATTATTTTGCAACGTTTCATTTTGAAAAAAAAATGGTAATATTTCAACTTTTTTTGTTCCTTTTCTAAGGAAAATTATATTGAAATACTGGTTTTGCCTGTGGGATATTTTTTGTTCCCAGAGAGCAAAAAATAGCTTATACAAAACAATAAAATAATTAGAAGTCAATCATATCTGTGTATTGTATACAGTGCTTTTGTTGTTAATTTTTTTTTCAGTTTAAAATGTAATGGGAAATAGTGCACATACATAAGGAAAAGAGGATAAAAACAGTTTCCTGAGTTACTGGAATGTGAAAAAGGCTTGTGCTACATCCATAAAAGTAAATTAGAAAATTTGAATTTAAAAATGGAAAAGCTTTTATAGAAAGACACAATATAACCACAGGAATAAATCTGCTCATTTAAAATTTTGGTTTTGGTTTAGAAACGTTCGTTCTGTTCTACACTTGTATAGGAAGCTAAGATAGTTCTAATAGTTCATTAGGATCACAAATATGGAAATAGTGGCCTGAATTTTCATTTCAAGCTGATTGAACACCAGCTTCTGCTGTCACAGAAATCATACTGTATTTTTTTCCCTGGCATGAATTAATGATGCTTGATCTTAAAACTATTTAGTTTTTGCTCCTACTAATCCTAATTAGACAGTAAGCCTTTTCTGCTACAAACCACTTAGCAGAAAGCCAAAATTTTTTCATGATTGATATTCACAAAATATTATTGTAATTATATACCTTCAGCAGAATAATTTTCTTCCTCTGGCATTCCCCTTCCTGATAAAATGAAGTTTCCGGCACTTGTTCTCCCTAAGTTTTTTTCCCATCTGCTACATATTTACTTCTACTTTCATGCCCTCATTGCCATTCAGGCATTTTCCTCTGGCTCCCACTTTCAGAAGCACTCTCAGTGCGAAACCCTGAAGGACCAGTCTGTTGCTTCTGCACCAGATCTTCATTTTATTTGTTCCCTCTGCTCTATCCCGTTGCCTCTTTTCTTTCTTACTCCTGAACAACATTTTACTACATGTTAGTCGAGACCAGGATCTGGTGAAATGAGGGACTGTCCCTTCCAGACTTGGATTCCTTAAGCATTCCTCAGTGACCTTTCTGATTTGCATTGATTCCAAGGCTACACATCTGCTCTTGAGGCCTGGCTTTACTGAGAAAGCTCATGGTAACCTAAGCTGAATCCATCTTTAGACTTTCCTCAAGGCTGGCTGCCTTTCAGATTTATATCTCACACTACCCTCATGCCAGAGCCTCTCCTATTTATTCCACATCCAGGTGAGATAAAGAGTTGCTTTCACCAGCAAAGAACATTTAAACTTTTCTCAGTTTAAGTAATTTTAAGATTTTTAATCAGATTAACTCCTGGCAGGCTTATCTTCCAAACACAGTACATCTCTATGGAAACACAAAACTGCATGGAAAACTGAATATTGAACACACATAGTAAAAAATAATTTAAAATGCTATTGAGGCACATTTACTATTCTTATACAGAGAAGCTATTCATGGGTAAATCCATTTAATTTACAAAGCTAACACTTGCAAGACCACTCCAAAGACTTGGATAGTTATGTTTTCCTAACTTTTAGGAGGATTTAGCTATTTTGGCGCACCATTCAAAAGTGCTTGCCATCCAGTTTGGATCAGGAGTGTACTTTTGAATCAAATTTATCCCCACTGAACAGGACTTCAGTTCACACTCTGGAGTAGTCTGGGAGTGAACAGAACTAGATTCTGAAACTGGAAACAGGAAGATGTTCCCTAGAAGTCCTCATGACTGACCTTCAGCTGCTGGCAGGGATTTGGCCCCAAGATCAGGTTAACATGAGCCAGAGTGACACTTACTGAGCAGCATCTCTGTCTCCCTCCACGTCCACTCCTGTCAGGAGACAGTAGTTGCTGCTGATCAGAGCCTCAGCATCTCATGTTGTGTGCTTTGCTATCTTATACGCTCTTACTTATCAAACAAAGCTTTAACACCTGGTATAACCATTGCCTCATTTTGAAACCTTGGGCAGGAACTAGTATTTTCTTTTTTGGCCCAGTTTTTCCAACATAGAACAGATGTGGCTGACTATTTAATTTACTTGATATGCAGCCCCAGAAGAGTGGATAAAGCTCTTTCAAGACCATGGATATTTAACTTATTCATAGATATTTGTTCATACAACATTTTGTTCCAATCATAACATTGAGACTTTTTGTATTTTATGTGCCTTTTCAAATCATAACATATTCCTTACTTGGAGTAGAGACTGAGTTGAAAAAACAGAATATAAAGGGATATGTAGAAGCAAAATTATTTTGTTGTCAAATGTATTGGATCGTGACACCTGTCCAAAATTCTGCTTGTTGAAAGGTTTATCATAAAAGCTGCTGTTAATTTTTAACCCTTTTTGAAATTAATTAAGAGCTGAAGTCAGCAGAGTCATCATGCTCAGGCCCTTATTGGCAAACAGCAGATTGCCTACTGCCTATGTATATTGCAATTATCCTTGTTTCTATAATTATACTATGCAATCATCAACTGTCCAGGACAAGATCCTTATTAGGTTAATAGCAGAACTTAAAGGGGTCAGGGTGCCCTTTTTGGCATGTTTCACATACCCTGTGCTTTTGTGGAAAAATGAATTCACTATGAAAAATTATATCTTGATCATAATTAAACAGCCACCCCAATTTTTCCCATGTTTAGTTTATAGTTATAGTCTAGAGATTACTTTTAATCCTGTTTTTTTCCTTTGTGTGTTTGCTTGCCACTGAGAGAAATGTTATTACTTTCAGCCATAATTTGGAATAAACTATTAAACTTCTGCAACTTTGGTTCAGAGCTCTCCCAAATAATGTGAATAGAAGCAGCTCATCCAACTCCCAAACACTTCTGTCAAAAGTAGATATATAACATTTATAATATATATAAATAACATTTTAAATAGTTAAATTAAACAAATGTTGGCTCTACTCCAGTGGTGCTCGTGGTGGAGATAAAATGCTTTAAACCATGTGAAGAATCTGGTTTTTTCTGCACCAAATCTTCACTATTCTTACAACAGGTATCTGGGATAGAAAACTGAGGATTTAAATTTTTTTTTGACTTTGCACATTGTTTTTATATAACAGACCAATTAGAAATATGAGGGGTTGGAATGCAGGAGTAGATTGTGGTAACTTTTAGTGAATTGCAGTGTTTTCTCGTTTCTGACTCTTTACAATAGGTGTGTTAAAAGTTGTTATGAGGTTTTTCCTGGTGTTTGCAAAGTGCTTAATTTGTATAAAGTCTAAAAATGCAAAATCAAAAGGGTAAATATTTGCTTTCCAATAGAAGCAGTCTAAATAATTTACATAATAGTAAAGCATATTATTGCCCATACCGTTTTCTTTTATCTTTTTTTTTTCTCCTGCAGGTTTATTTTTATTATTTCACACTATTTCTCTTAATTATCCCACTAATTCCAGATTGGCACAGTTCAAGAAAGAATGCTGTCTAAACATTGTTGACCTTTCAGCACTGCTGTTTGGCAAGGACTTAGTCCTGTAGTCGCTGGCAGTTTTGCAGTTGGATTACGCCGTGGACACTTTTCCCCTCGGTTACCCAAGGGTTAACTGTCCTAGTCACAGCCCTTCAGCCATTCCTGGACCCTCCTGTCTCTGCTATCCGTGTTCAGGAGGTCAAGATTGATCTTTGAGCATTAGTCACAATATCAAATCACAAAATCAACACCTTTCCTTATGCAATCATTTATTGAATTGCTATTTTCTAAGGCCAGAGGTAAGAAATAATAAAACAAACAAACAAACAGAAAAGAATGAGGTTGGATGAAGCTATAGCATGAGAAACATTTGTAACAGATATAATCTCCTTTTAACCTAAAACCTGGTTGTCAGAATTTTGTTCAGTTTTCAGAATAATTGGATGGGAATAAAACACCTCCTGCAAAATGGAAGCTTTTCAAAAGGAAATCTAGAGTGCCATTAGAAACATTCCTATTTGTAAAATCAAAATTTAATACACAGTTTTGGGGAAGATTTCATTTAAAGTAAAATAGTTAATTATGCTGGAAAAAAAAAATTCCCATTTTTTTTCTTTAAAGTCAGTTCTGAATTAAACTTCACTTACCCAAAGCCTATAGGACCTCACAGGACTTGTAGAAATGACAGCTTAGGTTTTCTGTTCCATCACTGTGAAACAGACAGGAAGACCAGAAAAAGCACTCTCATGCTCATGGTATTCAAATGTCTTCCCAAAGGCTCCGTGAGCCGTGGTATTTCTCCTCATTCAGGTAGAGCATTTATATGCTGCCAAACCTGTCTGTATGGATCTTAAAATTGTCTGAGTATTGCTAGTTTTTAAAAAGATGGATGGTGAGTATGCTGCCAAGTGGTCTGCTCCTGACACGGCAGATATCTCGCCTTTTTGTCAGTTTAACACACATAATTCACATCCACAGCCATTGCTTGAACTCAGTGCTACCAGGTGTGTTACAAGAGGTTGTTAGGATACAATACCAATATTTTGGTGATAGGCTATGTGCACCCCATTGCTGCAAGCCAGAGAGGGCTCACATGCATACAAATGTTTTTTTCTAAAAGCATAAAACTTTGTTTACTTCTAGGGGTTGATGATGATGATGATGATGGAATTTTAAAATACATTTATTTGACCAAATTATAATGAGAATATTTTCACATTCAAAGGCACCAATAGAAAAATTAAATGAGATCTTTTTACCTATTTTAAGTTTCTGTTCTCCTCCAAAGGACTCTAACATAACATGAAGAATTCCAATGACGTGAGCTATAAAAAATAGTCACTTCAGTTACCCTTGAACAACAATTTATTTTTAAAGACAACAATTCTTTATGAGAACAAGCAACTGAAATTTTCAAATGAGATTTCCTGGACTTAGAGGGGTCAGTTCATTGAACACTCTTCCTCTTACAAAAGTGCTAAATGTCCAGGAAGCCCCACATAACTGGAAATGAACTCTAGATGCTGCTCTGACATCTTATCTAAAAATTGGCATCATCATTAGAATGACTATGGTCTTTCAAGTTCTTATGGGAAAAACTCTACCACTAGAAACACCAGCATAATTTATATGTCTTTTTTTTAAATTTCTAAAAGAAGAACTGTGTCAACAGTTAGGCTTGATGTTGATACTTACCAGAGAACAGGTTAACATTATCATTAGCTTTGTAAGACACAAAAATTTTAGGCAATTCAGGTAAAATATAGGTGGCAAAAGTGGTTTGATGTTTTACAATGAAACTCCTTCACTTGTTCCACAATGGTTTTCTTAAGTGTGTATCTTAGAAAAGAAAAATCAAAATAAAGGCTGTATTTTTGTAAGTCTGCTTAATACAAAGATATTACATTAAGTTTCACACCAGTGTGATCTCTTGCCATGAAATATTTCTAATAATTATAATGAACTTTTAAATTAGTCTTGAACGTCTTTGCTTTATTAAATTTCTCTTAATGGCATATTTTAATTAGTACTCAAGTACTAGTGCCATAAATTAATCAAGAGCCTGACTAGCTCCATGAAAAAATACATATAGGACAATCCAAAGTCTAACATTAAAAAAATCTGACAAAATGCTATGGAGCTGGCCATTATGTTATAATGCATCATTTTCCAGCAACTATCAAAATACACATTTGATGAGTTATTTAAGTTCACTGTCTGGTCAGCAACAGAATTACAATGAAATTTGTTATTAATAATACATTGTAAATATTATGACTACTAAAAAAGATAGACATATTACACTGTCAGACTTGTAGGAGAAGATGTACACTCTTCCTGAAGACATTTCTGACCTGAAACCAGAAGTTACTCAATCTAGTCTCAGGCACAGTGTGTTTCATCTGTTGCCACATATAAGTGAATATTTCTGCCTCAGGAAATAAGCGAAGACAAATCCTAAACTAAATCACTGCTGAAATTAATGGATACAACATAGAATAGCTTTTGAGCTTCTTGTAAAAGTAATAAGTTGCACACTAATTTAGTGCACTAGCGGAGTGCAGAAACTCACAATTTGTCTAGAACGTCCTGGTTTACAGGAAGATTTTGAGAAGAAAAAAAAGGTGTTGAGATTATACACTGCATATAGCTTGGAGTTGTAAGGACATAAAAATAGGATATGCCAAGATCCTCAAAATTGTCTAAGGAAGAAATGGAGTAGGAGTTTATACTTGATATGGATGCTTAATCTCTGGACTGCTGACTCACTTTTCTGATACTTAAAACCTGCAGATAATTTTAACCTACATGGGCTCAAAAATGGTTAAATCAGAAATAAAGACAGCTACAATTTTTACAAAAAGCAATCCTCCTTCCAAGCAGTTAGGCATAATGTGACTGTTTCAATATGTAGGAGTCATGACATAAGCCAGGAAGTTTAGAACATTCCCGGTGCTTTGTTTTGTATGGTATAATTCAGGTCACTATATCAGACAACAGGAAAATCTTTACAGTACTGTGAGGCTTGCTGATGCTAGAGGGATGCATTCTGGTGGTTTTTCCCCCTAAGATATGTTTGAAAAAGTGTCTGAGTAATTGCACCATTACTTCAGTTAAGGCTTTTCTTCTGATTACTAGAGCTTAAAACACAATTCAATGTTTAAATGAGTATTCTCTTTAGCTGCTATGCATCATCTGGAAAGATGTGAATTTTTAGAATGGCTCAGTAACAAGCCCAGTCTTAGTCAGCAAGGTCTTTTCCTCGGGATCATTTGTGAAGGCTAGAAAGCTACATTCACACCCAGAGAACAACACAGTTCAACACATGAAGAAAATAAACAGGCCCTCTGGCTTCAGCCCTGTCCCATGACCCCTGTGTACAGAGCTTAACCTTCCAAAAGGCATTCAACTTCACTGGGTCACTGGAGGAGGGGTGAAGATGTCCTGCTTACTGGAAAATGCCACTGTGGCCAGGGAAATATTTTCTGAGACAATATCCTGATGCAAGCATTTACCTTTGTGCCATTTACCTATATTATTTCATGCCAAAGATCAACAAATAGCACTCCCTTTGGGGAGACAATTATCCAAGTGCTACTTGTTCAGTCACTTCTGATAGAGCTGTAGTCCTGTACTTCAGAGATTAAAAGGGAGATGAAGTGCCTCAAGAAGCATAGTCTCTGAGTTAAAAAAAAACAACCAGCAAACCAACCAACCAAAACCAAAACAAAACAAATCCCCCAAAGCAACCAAACAACAAACATTAGAAATCACAAGCCCATTTAAATTAGGACCTGTAAATGCTTTAAACTTCAACGCAAAATGTACCTTTTATGTAACATGGGAAAGTAACAGATACCCGTGATGCAGTGGAAAGATCTGCTAAATATGAATGTCATTTTTACCTCTGGAGACCTGAGTTGAAATTCCCACTAGAGGATACCTTTATAGATCTCATTTTAGTATATTGTAGTCATACCATTATAAAGCCATCAAATGCAATTTGGCACAGCAGGATACTTAAATGGTGGCCTGAAATTAACAGACTGAATTACTGTCTACAGGCAGCCAAGGCTATTTATAAATTGGAATTTGGATAACTAAGTGAAGGGCCTAACTGAACTCTGTGCTTTTATACTCCCAATTGCTATTTTCTGTGCTTTGAAATACTTTTTCAGTCGTCCTTTAGTTGAACTCCCAGAATATTTAATCACTTAAAATGGGAGTAAAACTGAAAGCAGGATGCTGTATTAGGTACCTACAAGAGACAGTGTTTTTGCATTTGTAAACTATCTTGTAAAAAGTTTTAATTAAAAGAGCTACATCTTGGCATCTGTGAGGTCCAGTGCAATTAGTTGCTTTAAACTCTTTTCTCCTCTTGCTGCCAATTAAGCAAAACTTGTGTGCAAGAGTAATGGTTGCCTCAGTGACAAAATCAGAACATGCTAAATAATGTGATTAAACTTGTTAAAAGCCAAAATAAACACTTATAATTATCTCAAGAAAACCTGCATAGCCAAATGAGAGCTCTATAAAGTGAAACTCTGCATCCATAATTTCAGACTTTCCTACACAATAGATCATAGTTAAAGATCTGTTAACAGACCTCTGACTGCTGAACTGAGCAGCTTGTGGTTTTCTTCTAAACCTATTGGCAGTATGTGGATTTATGCAAGAGGTGCAAATTGGAAGTTGTCTGCTATTGGAGCCATTGGCAGAACAGAAATCATACTGTAGGGTTAGCAGCATGAAGTACATTGCTTTGAAATTACACAGCAGGGTTTCAGCTTGTTGCTCCGCTTGCCTTTAAGACCAAGGTCTTATACTGTCTGGCCGTGATTAAAATCAAAGTGTGGACCTCTTTGCTGGGTGCCAGTAAATGAAGGTGAAAAACAGAAACAATCTGGATTCTTAATTATTTCAAAACGCAACATAGGCAAAAAACTAAGATGAAAGCATTTGTTACTAATCTATCCTAATTATTGCACATAAAATGATTTCCTAAACAGGTCTATATCTTGAGAAAGTCACTTTCTATGAGTATGCAAGATCTTTTTTACCATACAGCGTCTTTTACTTAAACCCATGCATGTATAGAGAAAACAAAGACTGACAAACAGTCTAAATTGTAATCTCATTTATTTTCAGCTTTTATGGGTACATCAAGCCTTGAAATATACACTGAATTTACTGAAAATTGAACGACCACTACCTTGGTCCACTAGTAAAAAAGCACACATTTGAAAATGCTCCATTCTGCTGCCATACTATAAAGATTAAATGCAGGCAAGTACATACTGGCAAGTGGGATCAGAAAAAAAAAAAAAAGTGGCAATAGAAGATAAAGATATGGTAGCAGTATAGGAGCCCTCAGTATAAATCCTCGGCTCTCTACTCCTAAATCTCATTCTTGGTTTCAGTCACTGCAGTCACATTTTAAGTAAAATCATAGCAAAGTAGTGGCATTTGACAGAAAGTCAATGCCAAAAGGGAACACTGTGAGGGCTGTCTGCACTACTGGGAGTTTTACAAAGGTGAACGAAGGGGCTTTTTCTTTACTTACAAAGTACTTACTGTCAGGATATTTTTCCTAATCAGCTCTTGGAGGTCTTACTGATAGAGAGACCTCTTGACTGAAATGAAGGTGCTTCATATCTGGAGATAGTCAGGGACAAGCATTAAAGCTGATGTGCAAATTACTTACTCACTTTAACTCTGGACTTTTAAAATTCATAATCTTTTGATTTAGACTACAGTGCTTGAAAGTCACCTTTTTGTCCTCATATGAAAAATACCTTATTTTTCCTAGTCTAGGCTTCTTATTCATGGTCTTTTTCTCTCAGAAAGCAAATGCATGATTTCCAGGTTACCAGCACAAGAAATATATTGGCTATAAGGGAATAAAGGATTCAAGAAGTCACTTTGAAATGTATTGTATTTTGCTGGTTCTTTTAATAAAATTTTAATGCATTTTGAGTATACGTTGTTTTCTTAATAATTAAAAGCCTATTTAGTATCATCCAGCTTGCTGAGTCATAGACAACTACCTACAAACAAAAATTTCCATACCTTTAAATCTACAGCAAAGAGAGGAAGATGTTTCTTTTGTGCACTAGATCAGAGCAGTTCCTGATGTTAAGCTTATTCCTAACTCACAGCAACATGTATGTGACCCAGTGAAACCAGTTTTATTAACTGGGCTTGTGTCTGGTCGAGCTGGAGCAAGACCATATCAGGCAATGCTGGTGAGAACAGGACAGGCAAGCTCCTTGCTCACTCCCTTGCTGGCAGGTCATTTGTACTGCTTGCCCACTGCCATACTTGAATACAAACATATATTTAAGACCACCCTGGGTAAGAAATGAAGAGTTGTATTACTGCCTCAAGTTTCTGCTTCTTTAGGAAAATCCTTGTAATTGTTTCCCGTTTTGCCCTTTTCCCTTTAAAAAAACCTCATTACTGTTAAGGACCCACATTACTTGGATTTTCCCAGTATCCAAGTATGCTGAGCATATTCTGTGGCAAATTTAGCCACATAAAAATTGGTGCTCTGCCTTAACTTCTAATGAAAAATAATGCAATACTCCACTGGAGAGTTTTAAAGTGACTCAAAGAAACACATTTCCCATCTTTGAAAGTTATAAAAGCTTCAAATAATTTAATAAAATGAATTTAAAAAATAGGTAGACAAAATCCCCACTAATGCTAGTGAAGCTTTTTTTCTGCAGAAAACTCCTTTCATTTACAGGACAGACATGCAGTTCTAAACTATAATATTTCAGCTCTGATGCTAACATTAGAAACTGTAGTGGAAGCAACACCCTGCCCACCACTGCTGCCAGTAGTGCCGAGAACTGATGCAATGCTGGTGCAAGAAATTGACTGTCAGACAGGATTTTAATGGCTGCAGGGTATCAACAGCCTCTTTGCACAGCTGCTGCCATGAGAACGACCGTATGAGGGATAAAAAGGCAAGCCCAAGCGGAAGCACTGTCAGGAAGGAGGTGCTCACTTCACATCACAGTCCATCAGAAAGGAAGATGAAAGAAAACAGCTGTGAAGAACAGATCTATTTAATGCAAATTCTGTGAGGAAAATACCGAGCACTTCTTTTTGAATTACTTCTCCATTCCTCTCTTTCTTCAAGTCCCTTGGGGCAATCTGTCCTAAGGTAAGGAGAGGTCTGCAAGTTAAGACTTAGGTGTTTCTCCTGCTGTGTATTTTCTGCACGATAGTTTTCCTAAGCATTAACTCTCATTCTTCTCCCTGTGCTTGGGGCATACTCCCTGTGAGACAGGCACCTGTCTCTTCTTCCCCCTCTTCTAACTTTTTCCACACTTTGCAGATTGCATGCAGTGGATTCACTGGTAGATGAATCCCACAGTATCCATTAGAGACTGTTCCCAAAAGGGAACCTATTACAGGATCATTGCTACAGGCTGCTTGGCTCCTTGCAATATTGCCTGAACCTGATGGGCAGACACAAAATGCCATTTTTATAGGTGTACAAATCTCAGAAAGACTTTTTTTCAACTTGTGATCTGGACACTCAGAACTTTGCAATACAATGCTGAGAACAAAAACTGTCTTTCCTTCCTCACAAGTTTTGTTTTGGTACAAGTAACCTAACTTCAGAAGGAATGCATTCTCAATGAAATTATTGTATCTTATACAAAACAGCTAGTTCTAGCTGCAAAAACCTGGCAATTAATCTCAACTCCAAGTTAAATAATAAAAAAATTAAACACATTAAAAAAAAGTTGAGGACAAAATGGTGAATTTACCCATAAGAGTACTATTATATTCTGTTAGCAGTGACATGGCCACTGAGCCCTGCTATTATTATTATTATTTTTAAAGACTGAGTCCCAGTCTTGGCTTTCTACTCTTGGACAATTCACTGACTATATTTTCCTCAATACTTGTAGGATGGGATAAAACACTCATCCTACTGTGATATGAAGATCATTAATACTTTAAAAAAATTTTTGTATGTTTCAAGTAATGAAGGGGAAAAGAAAGAAAAATTAACTAGAAATTATTCTGAAACCCACATGGAGCATGCAATTTTGAGTGAATAAAAATAAATGTTCCCTATACATTTTTATGCTCTTTAGGACAATTTCAAAATTGAGGAAAAAAATGGAATAAAGTAGCTTAACATACATTATCTTAGCTCAAGTACTTAGTAAAATCTCAGGGCCCATAATTTGAAAACATAATTTAACCTTTTATGTAAATGGGGCCAGAGAGATTAGAAAACAGGATAATGTTAAATGGCAAAATATCTAACTGTCCAAGCCAATGGAAGGATCAGCATAAGAGCTGTTTTTAATTAACATCTTAGTGGTTTGGAAAATGGAATAAAGATCATATTAACTAGATTTGATGTTGATGTTGCACTGCAAGATCTTGCCAAAAGTAAAGCCAGAGAAAATACAATGGACCGGAGAGGTTAAACAAACATGGCAAGGGAAGCTAACTCTCAACCTGAGGGGGGAAAAAAGCAAGTTAGGATTAGATAAAGAAGATAAAACATACATGGGAGAGAATGCAATGGAAGTGAGCAATTTCTTTGGTTCATGCCAAAAACAAGTTAGATTTGTGGTTTTAGCAAGATCAGACATGAGTGGAGTAGTTTTACTCAGGCTGTCTTCTGCTGTAGCAGGTGCAAAGGAAAGCGTCTGTCTCTGACCAGTCCTCTGCCAGTAAAAATTGGTAGAGTGCTTGCAATGAATTTCAATGAATGAAAGTTGAAATGCTACATCGTGCTGCTAACCCCAAGAACCGAAGACTTGGGATTCAGGCTCTCTTCTCATCTTCTTTATTGCAAGTTTTTTAAAGCACTACATTTTAAAAGTAGGAAGAGCTGTGATGCTTCTTCATTTGGAGACTCTAAGCACTGCATTTTAAATTTTCAGTGTGGGAGAGGGCTAGTGAAAAAACCCAAATCCACTGTCTTTGTTATTGTTGGTTTTGTTCCAAGAGATGGGAAAAAAAAAGCAAATAAAAAAGCTGAGATTTGCTCTTTCCATATAATTGTAGGAGTTGGTGCCTTAAAATAAACAAGATACTATGAGATAAAATCATTGAATTTTGCAAGAGTGCAATATCTTACAAACTGTGGCATTCACTTGTAGGCACCACGGCTGAAGGCTAGTGATTCACCTATGAGGATTTCCAAGAAAGTAACTAAATTAAGATAAAAGGAAATCTTATTCTAAAGGTCTCCTGGTAAAGTGGCTGTTTTTGAGCTGTTGCTGGGCACTGATATGGCAGATGCTGACAGAGGTCAGAAACATCTTCTGTGTCTGGCTGCTCGCTTTGAGGATCGCCTAAAGAAGCTCAGCTCTGCCTGAATCTTAGAGCACACTTTGTATTTGTTGGAAAACCCTTCTTCATGCTGCACACTGCAGCTCAGAAGAGCTCAGGAAATGTGTTTAATTCACTTAATATCTGGACATTATTAAATATTATTACCACCATTTCTATTGCTTGGAAAACTAAAGTGGACTGGTATTGATGTCACAAGTGGTAGTAAGGGGATTAGAATGCAAAACAGAGCCAACACTGATGTTCTATGTCCAAGTTAATGTTTATAATTAAAGCTGAGTTTTGGCACAGTGCTATTGAAAACTTAGGACTCTCCTTTTTTTCGTGCGGCCCACTCTCTCTGCTTATGCAGATGAACACTTCCTCTTTGTTTTCAAATAGTCTATATTTCTGATTTGTTCTTCCCTCAGCAACAACTGCCTCCAATCAGAGCTGAAAATATCCATGCAAGTAGCTGATTCTGTCCACCTCTTCCAAAGCATTTGCAAATCCTTGTAAAACCAATAAATTAGAAGCTATTCTTTTATGTAAAATACCTTTTGCTCCAACATGAAGGAGAACTGTTAAAAGATGCTACATAACCCCCACCTATAAGTAGTAAAACCTTCTGAAAACAGAACAAATTAAGAAACAAATTTAGTTTATAAAAATTAAAATCAAGAAAAAGGATAAAACACACTTGTTGTAAAGGACAAAGACTTAACAAAATAAAATTTAAAGGATAATAGTATATAAAAAGGATGGAAGAGAAGGTTAAATTTAAATTCAAGTTATGATGGGCTTGTGTTGCCTGTAATATTCTGATTCTTTATATAATTGATAAAAGCATAAATAAATAGTTTTATAGCTCAACTTTTAAAGTATATAAAATCACCTAGAAAAAAAAAAGACACCAACAATAATAGAAAAAGTCTAATCAAGAATTTTTTATTTTTGAGAAAATGAGTCAGCATTAAATGACTTAGTAAAAGACAAAAGGACCTATATCTTCATATTTTAAATATTTTTGAAGCAGAATTCAGAATCCAAATTGAGGTACTAACCTACATCTTGGAGAGTAAAAGAAGATAGACATAAATACACAGGTTGTTTTTGTGAGCAGCTTCTCAAAACACAGCAAGGAGGAAAGGCTGAAGACAGACACACGATTTACATCCTTGAGCAACTTTATTCCAGAAGCCGAGTGGCTGTTTTCCAGATGCCTAAACCTCAAGGCTGAGGGAGTTCTGAGAATTGCATCTCAAGTGTCTTTAGCCCTTTTGGAATAACACAGCAAAATTCTTATGCTTCTATAATGCCCAACATTGTAGGGAGATGTATTAGACAAGCCAAAATTCTTACTTAAACACAGTTTTAAAATTCCATTAATTCATGCTTAAATGAAACAAAATTCGACCCCTCTGATATGGAATATATATAGTTTCAAAAACTTCTTGTGCAAATATTTTTAAAGCAAAATCAGAGGCTTAAATGCAAAACCACATTTAGATACCACTTTAGACAGGCCAAAAATTGTTAAGAAATTGGCTGAAAGAAAAAAATACTACTAATAAAAACCTCCTTCCAGCCAGTTCAAAGAAAAAGCCTTTCAAAAAGAAGTTGGGAATTTTGGATGATCTTTATATAGCAAGATCTGTCTAGGAAAATCTCAATCACTGCAAGAACCAAAGTGAATTCCTTGCATTAGTATTCATTACAGAAAATACTGCAACCATGTATTGTTGAAAGTACTATTCTTTACTGAAGTAGAGGCTGAAGAACTATCTCCAGCTGAAACATGAATTAGAGAAGTCTGTTCTGTAGTGATAAGGGAGAAAAATTTTTCAGTATCTAAATGTTATTTCAAAGAGTGTCAAAGATAGGAAAATCCTATGCTGGTAATTGAGAAGTGTTAATTATTGCTTAAATTTTCTTCAATAGTGTTGTGGTTTAGGAATGGCACTCCCCAATTTAGTGCTGTCCCTTCTCCCTGAGACTGACCCAAAACCAGATGCTGCTCAGTCTCCCCACCCTCGCCTCTTTCCTGCTCTGAGAACTGATGGCACAAAAAGGCAAAAATTGTGGGTTGAGACAAGAATAATTTACTGGGAACAGCAGTGAGATAAGAAAATCAACAGTGGCAGCCACAATATCAATAACAAAAGGCATAAGACAAAGAAAATATGTATAAGGAAAGCCCAGGACAAATACCAACAGGCTCTTCCCCACCACACCGTGTTTTGTGCTGGCTGGAAAAAGGAGGACCTTTATGAGAAATGGGAGCCCCTTTCCCCCATCCCCTGGCAATGGTGTAAGATGGTATCACACAGCAGTAGTGTTTTGGTCACACCCACTTGGCACTTCCACTGCAGCCCAGAACCCCTGGGAATGAGTGATCTGCTCAGCCTCCCTGGCTGCTGGGAATGTGCTGTGTGCCACTGCACATGGCCACCGTAAAAATTTATCTCTGGCCTGGACAAACCAGAACAGACACCAGAGAATATGACACAAACCTTAGCTAACCCATCAGATACAAAGCAGAATTTTGTTTCTAGATGTCTTTACATAAGCCTAGATAAATTGATAAGTAAATTTTGGAACATGATATTTGGATACAATGCTTTGGGGAAGAGTTAGTAAGTTTCACAGATGTAGAAATAATTTACAGGAACCATAAGGTTCTTAGAAAGAATGATGTATTGCCCTGTGAATTAGGGTAAATCCAGTTTGTAGAGTGTAGCTGGACTTTCACTTCAGCTGTGCCCTTACAGAGTAAAAGAGAAGGACTTGTCATATAGCGACAACTGAGTGACAACTGCTTAAATGATAAGAAACAAAGGGTAGGAATAAGTGGTCATTTTTTTCCTGTGAGGAATGTCAGGAATATTCTCCCCCAGGGCTCTGTATTGATCCCTTCACTGCTAAAATGGTCAGGATGATGGCCAAGAACGAGTGTGACAGTTTGCAGGTGACATGGAATTATTTTAAGTAGATACAGTGGGACTAATAGGCACAGGGCTACCTTGTATTTTCCAGAGTTTAAATAAGTATACACATTTAATTTCTATGATATAGTTTGGTTCTTCAAGGTGCAACAATTTGGTCATAAGTGTGAATCCTCTACGTTCAAGAGCTCAGAGACAACAGAATTACTGCAGGATAATCATTATTTCTGTAGTGCCCCTGAAATGTTAGCATACAGAAGTATAAAACCAGGTATCTGGAGCTGTTTAAAAAGGAGTTACAGGATATTTTTGTTTTTCTTAAAAAAGAAAAAAAGAACATGTGCTTTGTTCCCTCATAGGCTGTATTCAATGCAGAGGTTACAAAAGGATAAATAAGAGGGAAAATTTTTATTCTGAATCTCAAAGAAGTGTTTAAGTAGAAAATTTCTTAAAAACATCAAGAAGTAATGAATAAAGTGGTCTAAAAGGCATCTTGTTTTCTTAAAAATGTTGCTATGTGAACACAGGAAAAATTGACTTATATACCATGAAAATCAACATGGAGTTTTCTGATATATTTCCCTCATGCGTGGAAACTCTATTTTCAAGGGAGATTTGATTAAAAACATGTTTTCTAACATAAATGCAACTCCTTGCTAATTTAAGAATGAAACAAAAATTTATGTGTACTTATTTATTTCTCCAGAAAAACATAGAAGACTAGTGGGCTAATGCTTAGTGTTCTTAAGGAGACAGATAACGAAATAATGACAATGGAAAATTGTGATAATCTATGAAGAACATGTTAAAAGAAAAATGAAATTAAAATAAAAAATATTCACATGGGTACAGAAAAGAATTCAACCTGAAAAGAAAGATCCAACAAAAAAATGTCAAGCTGACAGAGGTTTTCCAATGCCTGGCAATAGGTGCTCCACCCTGAGATCTCCATTTCCAGTCCCTTTCTCACAGCCTCCCACTGGGCTCAATGCCACCAGTGGAGGTGAGAAACCACAACAACCAATCCTACAAATTTTCACTTTTAGCACCTGCAGTCCTACAAAATGTGTCAGAGAAGAATCTTCCACTAATGGTTGAAGAGGTCTTAAAATTGTTTTTACAATTTGCATTCAAACACAAGATTATGGTACCTTGAATGCAAGAGCAATTTGCTTCCTCCTCAGTATTTATTAGTCAATACTGTGATTGGCTTTCATGTGGTTTAACACAGGGATATATTTTACTGTCCCTACATCGGCTTGAGCTGGGTAAAATTTTTTTCTTATATTAGCAGATTAATCCTTTCCCTCATGGAAGTTTATTAGTGCTGTTCATGAATGGTGGATGAGCCCATGATCTCCGTGCCAATTTAGAGCTTCCTGCTGTCATGGGTGTCATGTCTGGGCAACAGACACAGTGTGCAAACTAAGCCTACCTAAGTGCTTACACCTAAGTGTAGGCAGACCTGTCTGGAGTGCTGCTAAATCTTAAAATCTTTTTCAGCCTATATCTGTTGAACGCTGCTTTTGCAAAGTAGCTCTGTAGCCAAAAATGTGGGAAAAAAATTATGTGTAGAGAGTAATATGTTCATTTCTAGCTGGATTTATGCAAACCCATGCAAAACCTATGTTATGTCTACTGACACTGTGGAAAAAAGACAAAAATACACTCCAGCTGTCTGATAAGTTCAGGGCCAAAGTCTCTCCTTCTATTCTGACACAAATGTCATCCGCCGAGGTTAATGGGACTGGGGTGCTTACACTATAGGGTGCCTAATTGCTTCTTGGCGGGCTAGCACTTGCTATCAATACATGTACAGACAGTATTAAAATAGATGTGTCATATCAGCATGATCAGCTCAATGATAAACAATACCCTGGCGTTAGCTCCGAATGGAGAAAGAGATCTTAGCGCGCAATCAGGGAAAGGAATTGTTGGAAATGTAACGACCGCACGTAGCCCCTTGATGAATTACTGAGCATCAAGAACAGGCCTAGTATGATTTTATGGGCTGTAAGCCAGCAATCAGGTAGCAAGACTGAAAGTCCTTGTGAAAATTTAAAGTGGCTTTAGGCCCTCAGATGAGGATGAATTATTTTTATGCTGTTTTCATGCATCTCTTTTGACAGCTTTTGTTTTTTTGGTTCTGAACTTAACAATTCAGCTATTAGTGCCAATACATATTTTACTAAAGCTAACACATTACTTATCAGAAAGGATGCAGCATATTAGAATCAACTGAATGACTTTTATAGGGTGACTTCCGTAACAGCTCTGAGAACACTGAGCAAAGCACGAGATAATACCACCGCTTCAGTAAACTGCGAAGTCTCTGGACTAAATGTAGTGCAATCCATGAAAAAACATAGCAAAATAATGCAAAGTGATGGATAATATAAATAATACACAGGTCAGCTTAGATCTTTGCTAGAAATGAGCTTTCTTCAATTCATAATTAAGCATGTAAAGATTTTGGGAGTTTTGTATGAGCTCTAATTTCACCTTTGCAATAAAAACTATCAATATGTATTGCACAGTAAAAAAAAAATAATTCAAGAAATGTACCTGAGGTATCCATAAAGAAAATGAATGTCTGCCATACTTTTTACAGTTATTTAATCACCTGAAAAACTGTCAGGGACCAGGTATTTCATGAGTTCCTTCACTTACAGTAAGATGGCCTTCTTAATTATGGAATAATTGTTCTTTTTCTTCTTTTAGCTTTTCAATGTTTTCAGGGCTTTCCTTGAAAGGCAGAAGCAGAATACCTATGTCAATACCTATAATATCTGCAATATTATTACAGATTAGACAAGTCTACTTTTCCCTATGGAAATACTAGCTTTTTGGCCAGATTCATTTGGAATTATGATCAATCTGAAGTATAATTCCTTTTTTTTACACTTAGTTCCAGGCTATGACCTCATTAGAGTATATCATATGAAATCAGAGAGGTATGAGTGTTGAACAATAGCTCTGGCATGCGAATCTATGAAAATCATCTGTTAGCCTGATACTCTCATGCAGATTGCTCAAACTCTCTCACAGATGTCATTCTTTATGTCAGGGTAGACACGTCAGTTTACATTTTCACTTTATTTAAAAGTCCAGATTTCTGAGGTCTCTCTTTACATCCTATTTCTGTGAATGGAAGTAGTTTGTCAGCTCAGTGGTCTCAGTTTCTTCCACTTCCTCACTCACCACTGAATGTGAGATGTTGAGCTGGGATCAAGTCACTAACTCATCATTGCCCAGCAGCTGCTTCCTTCCTATGGATCCAGGCTGCTGCTGTTCCAGTAGGCTGAGTGCCTGAATCCCTTCTCCTTCCTCCAGCAGAGCTCGAGGACATGCTGCCACTGAGATGGATGGATGGATGAAGTGGAGAGAAGGGTGTGTTTGGACTCATTGGGTCCCATGGATGAGGATTCCTATGGACGAGAATTTTGGATTGGTTTTGCTGTCCTAGCAGCCATGGATTGCCAGGGCAACAAGCAGCCACACTGACTATAAACACTGCTGAATGCTGCCAGCTTGGTATGCATCACTGATTTAGTGCCTGAGGAAGAGCCATTTCTGAAACAGAAGAGTTTTGTTTAATGTTTTACAAGTGTTGGGAATGTCCTTTCTTTCAAATGTTTTTAGGGTTCTCATGCGTCAACCCTTCTATACTGGAACAGAGCTAATTAATTTGTCAGGATTATTTCAGCAGGACAACAAGATAGGACCTTAAAACTGTAAGAAATGAACCATTTCCTCCAAAACTCTGTAAGAACTTCTGAGAAAGAGATATTCACCCTGTCATACACCACTAAGAGCCACAGCACTGCATGGGTATGGCCCATCTTCAAAACATGACATGGAAGGACATTGATAAAAATCATGCAGCAGAGGAAAGCCTGCACCATAAGTACAGTCTAATCTGGAAAGGAAGCTACTGAGTCCAGTCCTACAGGGCTCAACAAACAAAACTTCCACCAAAGTTACAAGGTAAAAAACATCTTATCCCAAATGGACATGCTTCTTTAGAACAGCAAAAGTGTGTCTCTGAACATGTAGATTATATATTCATCATGCTCATCCTACATCCTTCTGGGCAGAATATACCTAAAAGAAATTCAAACAAAGGGAGTAAAATATTTTAGCATGTTTATTTTTTATTGTTTTATTGCTTCCTTTTTCTTTCCTTTTTTTTTTTTTTTTCCCATGATACAAAGCCGTGATCTCACGTGAAACAAAAAAAGATTAGTGGAAAATGGAATCATTCTGAGAGGAGATATTTGTTAAACTTAACCTGGGTGTCTGATATTTTTCTTACAGAATACAAAAGGACAGAGAATTCCAGTTAAGATTTAAGTTGACTTTTTAAAGTATTACAGAAATCTAATGACTACTTTGCATAAATTACTTCCAGATGCTGACCTGCTTGAAAATGGTGGAATAGGATAATCCCATGCTTTAATCAGCACCTGTAACAGGTGAGATATCACCCAAATTTGTTTCAAAATATGCAAATAAAATCTAGATTTTTATGAGCAATTTTCTAGAAACAGTATTCTGTAGGGCTTTTTACATCCTAGAGAAAAATATAGTTTTTGTCATCAAAAACTAGAGTAAAACCACCAAAAAACCAAGTATAACTTTTTAGAGCTGTGGGTTTCAGTTTACAGAGATGAAAAATGAAAACAATTAATCTACAAAATATTTTTTATTCCCTTTGTTTCACTTTTCAAATAACTCCTTGCAATGAACCAAACAAACTCGCTTCCAGGGCACAGGCTTGGTGTGCTGAGCTTCTCTATAACTGGCTTAGCTGGGAGAACTTCACCAATGATAATGTTGTTTCTGATCAATGTCCTGCAAGTGCACTTGACTGATTTCTTCAGAGATTGGGAACCAGATGTGAGAATGATAAGCAATAACAAACAACCCCAGAAACACAATGTTTATCATAATCAAAGAGTAAAATCACCATTTGAAAGTTGTGTCTGCTACAAGGCAGTTTTTAGAGGCCAACAACACTGGGGCACTAAGGATGCTAGGGAGTAAAGGGTTCCTTGCATGTGAAGGGACTAATTTCTCATTTTTCATTTCTGTTTGTAATCGCTGTCATTTTTGTTTCTCATGCTTTGGATAAAAAAGGTGACTTTTATATTTATTAGAACTGGGTTTCAATAAACATTATGCAATATGGTAGACTAGGGAATGATTTATTGATAATTTGTCACTTATATTTATGGAAGTGTAGACCCTGGAGCCCTAGGGCTGGTAAATCATATTATGCAGCTACAAATGTTTTTTTATTCTTTGCTGCCAAAAGTGCACCATGTAAACTGATTGCCTCACCAAACCCCTGGGGCCTGATAATGATGCACTTGCTAATACAAAGGCAGGAGGGGAGGGTAAAAGACAACTAATTATAAGTTTATTTTTGTTTCAATATGTTTGCCATTTAATCTAGAGTTCCATAAACAACAGATTGATGAAATATAATTAGGAGGAAGATTACTGTTTAATGAGGGAAAAGATTGGGAAAGAATGTAAATGGAGCAGTGGGCTGTGCAGAGTTTTTAGCTGTTTATTATTGTACAGCTGTAAGGCACTTTCACACAGTTCCCAGATGGAAGCAGCTGTTAGCTCTTCTCCATAAGAAAAAAGGAGGTTCGTAGTTCATTTTTATCCACTTGTTCCAGCCTAGTAACGCTCACTACAACACTTCACCAAGTCACAACTCTCAGCTACGGCTGAGACTGTCAGGATGGGCACCCTGTCTTCATTTGCCACTTTGCCATTCACTTATCACATCTGGCAACCTCTCAAGCAACAAGCTGTTCCACTCCTTGTAATATGTTTATCTCCCTTGGTGATGTCAGCAAAAGTCAGCAAAAGTCAGCAAATCTAATATTCATGCTCAAACAGATTTGTTGGTGCTCTTTGTTTATAAGAAAGAGCTCTATATCACCCCTGCAGCTGCTTCCTCTTCACCAAGCTTTGTTTTTGTACAGTACTCCTCTGATAGGCCTTGGGAGCAGTACAAAGAATGGGACCATCTGACTTAACAGGTTTTTTCTTCTTGTTGTTTTTTTTGGGGGTTTTTTTGTTTTTTTTTTTGTTTTTTTAATATGAAGAGACTCCATCCTACATCTCTTTTTTTCCACAGCATGTTATGAAACTCACATTTTCCGCTCAGCTTCACAAGGGCTCATACACAAGACAGAATATAAAAGGCAAATAAAACAGACATTTCTTTAAAAAACAGTAACTGGGTAAGAAAAAAAATAGGCAGACTTTCAAAAATGAATACTACAGTAACACTTCTCTTCTAGCACTTAAACAATTCCACATTATGGGCCAAGATATCCACTGCCCTGCACAGGCATTTACATTAGTGCAAAGTGAGTGTAAATCTTTGCTGTTTCAGACAGGTTGTATGTTATATTTGGTGCCAAGGTATTGCACATGCTACAGGGAATTAGAGAATTTGGTGCTTGTTTTTGTAATAATTTATACATTTCACTCTTCTCATTTCACAGTGTTTGGAGCTATCTCAGATACTTTCTATGGTATATTGTGTTTGAGATTATTTATATTTATATTTCTGAGGTATGTTATGCATGATAGTCCTATCAGTCAAGGCAAAGGCAGTGTTTATTCCAGGCTGGCATTAGTCAAAATGTTTCTGAACAGCTTCTCAATCTGGGTGAAGTATGTTCTTCTTCTTTAGTTTCTTTTTTGAGACTGGATTTTCTAAAATTTCTTTTAGACTACTTCACCATTTATTCAGATGTTTGGCTAGAATTTCATTCCAATTCCACAATTTATTTGTTCCCAGCGCAGAATACATTTGGAGATCTGGGTTTAACTAGGTGGCAATTGTGGCACTTCCTTTTCCACTAATATAAACCAGTCTGGTTCTAAATCTCTCTGTCTTGCTTTTTTTTTTTTTTTTTCCTTTTTAAAGGAAGAACCAAGAGTATTGCTTTAAGTATTGCATTAAATTCTGGTATCTTTTTATTATTTTGTTATTGGCTGCCACCAGGCAATTTATTTCACAGTTTCCAAAACACCTTTCAACATTAATATACATTACATTTTACAAATTTAACATTTAGAAGAATCTCAGGAGTAGAATTATATCCTGATGTGTAAAAAAAATAAAGAAAAATATTCCAACAGTATAAAGTGGTTTTTTTAGTTATTTTAAATTGTACCACTATCAACAGGCCACCCACATGCTTAATCTAGAAGAACCACCTCTAGGCTATGAGGAAATCTCTGTGGCCCCAGAAAACTTGGCTATTTTACCGACAAGGATGCTGGTTAAAGCCAATTATGGCAGAGAATTTTATGTTCCAAACAGCTGTCCAGTTGGAGTTGGGCTAAGACCACCAAGTTATTTCATGTGTCACAAATAACCATCTGATTGGCTAAATAAAGCTTCATATATATTTTTATGAATAGAAGTGGAAGGTTTAATTTGCTTTTGTTTGTGGGGTCTCATTTATTGCTTGAAAGTGTTTGGATGCCTGCTGGGTATTTGTGAAAAAGGGTTGCAAAAGCTGCACATATTTCACCTGCAGGTCAGGAACAGAGACACAGTGTTGTGGTTAAGGCTGCCCAAAGCCGAAAAACTACACTGGAGCAAGATAAGAAAACTACTGCCAAGGTTGTGGACCAAAACTAAGAACCCACTTACCCAACTAAAAATCCCAGCTATGTATGTATTGTGTGTATGTGTGTTTATTTAATATTAAGGAACCATTTATGCTCAAAAATTTTGCCTGCAGTTTAGGTATGCTACTACTTAAAATTACAGCAGTTTAAATTACTTCCTTACCTGCTCTTTAATGCCTGTTTTCTCTTGTTTGATTAGTTCATGCACCTAGAGCACTTTCCTATGTGCAGTTTTTACTGTTTCCCCTGTTTAGCCAGTCTGTTTTTTCATCCTGTCTTTAACGTGTAAGCCCTATGCAGTGACTTAGGAGAGAAAAAAAATTTTAAATCTCAAAATTTGTAATTTTACAGAAAAATAAAGATGCAAGAGAAAAACTGGAAATGCTAGCAAAAGGAGCCCAAGATAGCTGGAGTGTCTGCATCTAACTTCTAGAAGAAGAACTTTGTTAGTCTAATAGTCATTGGCATCACTTTAAGATACTGACCCCAAAATTCCTAAATTCATGGATCACATTCATATTTCTCATTAGACTAATAACATTACTAGACATTTATAATCCAGCCAACATTTTTGAACTCTCTTTTAAAACATTCTAAAGTAAATTGCTTGTCCATGGCACAGAATTAAAGCTCCCTGAGGTTATATTTGTTATCTACTTCCCAGCTCCATTACACAAAACCAAAAAGATTTACTGAAAAATATTTGATTATCAGTGCTTAATATTTATAATTATTATAAATTACTGTATAATTTATTGTTTATTTATATTGTTATATATTTATAATATATTTATCAGTTGATTAATATTTGATAATCAGTGCTTTCTTAATATTTGCTTTCTCTCATAAGACATCTATATTCAGCTTCTTCTTCTGTCTCACTGAATCTTTCACTTGCCTCCTTTCCTTCAGACAGCTTACTTTTTTTTTCACCATCTCCATCTTTCCTTTTACCTTTAAATTACTCCTCTGTTATCACGTCTCTCATTCATGTCTTGTCAGTCTGCAGCTTTCAAATGCAAAAATTGCTCATGGTTTCAAAACTGTATTGCAAATAAGCTATAGGCAGTATCTAAATCAAAAACAGAGTATCCAATAAAACATATCTTTACATATTAATAAAAAAATCCTTTCCTTTTTCTGTCTTATTATTGCTAACAATTAACAGCCAAGAGCAAAATTTCTGTGCCTTGAGGCAATTGTGTTGTATGAAACCAATAATTACAATGGTGATTTATTACCTCATTCAAGAAAGAAGAGTTGTGATAAGAAGCCCAGGAAAAGAGTTTGTACAATTCTGTTTTTCTCTGTGTTAAATTTCTGCAGTATGGGAGTGGTTGCATGGATCTTAGTGAGGAATTTCATCTCCAGGATGCCACTCAGCCAGGAATAACTTTTATAACCATCTAGCCTGTTCTTTAGGACGGCATAATTGAAAGAACAGACTTAACCATTGGGTTCCTTTCAAGTCCATGAAATACATTTGAGACTTAATATATCTTTTAGAAGGGCACCTACAGTAAAGACCATGACTGAAGGAAAAGCCACAACCCCCCCACCAGTTAACTTGTACTTGACCAAAAGGAAAACCTCCTGTGGAGGCAGTCTTAACCAGATGAACAAAATGTGTGAAACATTTTGGTTTACAGTGAAGCTGCAAGAAGATTCCCAAAACTAAGCGGGAATAAGTTTTCCACTCTCAAAATTTCACAAGAGATTTTTTAAAATTTTGTGGCCTTGAGTATATACTGACACACGGTAGCTATTAGCTGCAAGGCATGGGTCTGATATCTTTGATAAGAAAAGAATAAACGAGACCAGAAAAGAGAAGAGAAGGAAGATTTCCAGGCTTTCCCTTGATAACAAACCTCTACTCACGCTAAAAATTCCCACAAGAACTGAAGGAAATTTTTTAGCTTAACAGCTTAAAAAGACATACAAAAACTCTGTCTAAGTATGAGCGCTAAAATAGTCTGGGTGTATGATTCACCTGCTGCTTTAGGCCATACTTTACAGTATAATAATCAAACTTAGCAAATCACTCTACCATGGCCATCAATAAGGACATACAGCTTTTAAAACCCACCAGAAACGGAGACTTTCTATGTATGTGCCTGAATATCTGCCACTTGCCCTTAAGGCCATTTCAAGTCCCCAAGTAAGCTGATATTTAACACCTCATAAAAAAGCTGTGTACACCTGAGCAGAGGAAAGAAGTGACATTTGTTGGTGGTTTGTATGGAGGATCAGATTACCTTTTTTAAAAGCAAGCAAGATCTTCCTCTAACTGTTTAGAAGGAGAAGGAGAATGAGGAAGGCTGTCATTGCAAAAATCTTTGTTTTGGAGAAAGTGTTAAAAAGATAAATGGGTTTGTACAGCTGCAAGCAAGCATACCACTTTATAAAACTGCACAGACTTGCATTGCTTCTTGGTGAATTAAAAGATTTACAATACACACCTAAGAAAAATTATAGCTACTCTGCACTTACCCTCCAGGTACATGGTGGCTTTTTGACTGTCATGTGCCCAGAAAGATCTCTCTCTGAACATGCCCAGATGCATGTAATGACTCTGATTTCTTTAGGGCCAAACAAGAAGGCAATGAGTTGCACAGTCTGCTCTGCTTTGTTTTCCTCAAGTGAAATATGATTTTAAACCTAAACGTTGAAATGGCACCAAATATTTAAAGTATTTTATAGTTGGTGAGGTTTTCCACAGTGCAGGTTTGTTTTCCATTCCCCCCATGACATCTCACAACTCTAAGTGCTCAATGACAGCCTGTAGAGGTTTCGCCATAATCCACCTTTATCCATTAACAGACACTCAATCACTAAAGTGCTTACTAGACTAAACATATTTATCCAACCAAATCACACTTTACAATGCAATGCTGCCAATCAGACCCCAGCTATTAACGAGGAACTGCTTTAAGGGGATTTTGGTGTTTGTGCTGTGAAGAGCATGCTTACCTCCAACAAACCACTAAACCAAATTAACATAGCTGTATCCTCATAAAAGAAACCAGATATCCTGTTGTGAAAATAGAAAGCTTGGTAGGACAGGGCTCTTTTGATGGCTAACAGTGTGGCAGACGAAGGCTTCAGACTACAAATCTGGTTACCACAGGCTCATTACAAAACTCTAGCATTAAGCTTTTGCTGACTTTAAAAACAAAATAAAAATTTATCATTTGGGTAACTCAGTAAGTCATCGACTTACTAAGTTACTATTATAATTGCAATAAGTGCTGTAATTGTTGGATAAGGCTCCTTAATTCTAATTGCTCCTTTGTCCAAGATCATGTTGTAAAAACGCTTGCATTAGCCAAAATAAAATCCAAGAGACACAAATGTGGTAGTAATAATAATTCTTTTTATTAGCCTGGAAAAGAGGAAGAGAACAAAGCTTTAAAAAGACTTCAAAGTCCTGACCAAGAGAAAAAAAAATCTAAAATCGGAGAAACATGCGTACACTCTGCCCTTTTATTAGACTCGTACAGACTAAGTGCCATCACCACAACTTAGAGCTTGACAGCATTTCTTTCCCAGGCAGCAGGAAAAGTTACACCATCCATGTTGCAGGGCTAATTTAAGTTCTCTGTCAAAAACTACATAAACCAGTCCTGTATATTCTCACTAGGAAGCCCTAATAGTTTTAGACTTATTGGTATTATACATCCTTTAAATCCCAATATTTTAAAGCTGGATTCGACATTGGCTGGGGCTTGGTATATTTTCCCTCCACTTAACCATAGCTAAAAGAGAGGTTTAAAGTTTTCAGCTCTGAGGTAAGTGACTCATGAAAATTCATGTTTTTAAGAAACACTTATCAGTTTAAAAATGCATATATATCCTTCTTTACTCCCAAATAGCATTAGCTCTGTTATTGAAATATGTATTTCCAATCCTTCACTGCTTATCAAAAATAATGAGCACTTTCTTTTTTATTAGCTTTTATAAACACTTCTGGGGAAAATTTTATGAGCAGCTAGAACAAGTTTTACTTCTTGCAAAGAAGGCTTCATGCTGGAATCGTATCCAAAATGAGCAAACCACAACATGAACAGATTTTCCAAAAATCACTGGAGCAAACTTCTAAGTTAGAGTTGGAAACATGTAAAGTACAAATTAAATTGTCATGTAAGAGAGTAGTACATACACTTTTGTACGGTAGATCCATGCACCACGTTCCATCACAATGTGTATCCATCACCACTCTTTCTGTAGTCTACATGTGTTCTGAATAGGTATAAATAATACAAAAATTTGCAAATAAAGGGTTTCCAAGTTTGTGTGTAGGAATGTCAATATATGTTTTCATATGAAAGGAACCAATGCAGGATTTCAATGCATAATTATACCACTTAGAAAGGGAAAAAAGCATAATACTAGAAGTACAAGAAGAAAAGAATGAGTTGCAATACAAATTAAGAACAGGAATTATTGTAGACCACAATGAATCTCAGCATTTAGAAAATATTTGTTGTGGTTCATAAAAAGTATGCCTTTGCTCCATATCCATATTAATACATTTTATATTCTATATTGTATATATGTGCCACAGAAAGCAATGAAAACAAACACAGAAAGCTGCCAGAAAGAAGTTTGTCCTGATTAACTGAGAAAGCAGCATTAATAACTTGTAATGCTGCCAATTCAGTTCTGTACCACCAATTTGACACAATTTGTTGTTCCATGGAACATGAATTTCTCAATGTTCCACTTAGTTATTTTTAATTGCTGTTTTGTTTTGAAAGGTACCACATGTAGCATATTGAAACTTTTCAGCTAGCAGAAAGTGAAGAACAGGGCAAACACTGGGGCAACAAAATATTTCATTCTTTCATAACTTCGTTACTCAAGTGAAAAGCACGACCACATAATTAAAGCATTTTACTTGAGCGCTCTTGTTATGTTTATAGACTAGGGATGTTATGAATGTATGCCAACTTCTGGAGCACATGGGGAAGGGAGGGAACAGCTTATCTGTTGAATCACATGATGCAACTCATACCTGTAATGTGCACAAATAATAAGAGAATACTGCCCATAGTTCTAAGTTCCATGCCCCCAGTTTCTATGTACAAGGGCAGTATTATGCCTTTTCACTTGTGACGCATGAAAGTGCCAGAATTCCCATTTAGTTTCCAGTTGCATCTTTAAATAGACATAATACATCCAGCCAGATTGCCTATATTTTCCACACATGGCCAGCTTGATTTGTCTTCTGGAAATGAGATGATTCATTCTTTAAAGTTGCTCCACTGAAAGGCTTTTCCACATGTTACTCAGTATTGATAATCTGCACAGAATTGTATTTGTAGGAGGTAGAGTAATTAGAAAGTGCAAAGTTTGTAGCTGCCTCTAAACATTTTTGACATAAATAATAAGTATTTTCTGTGAAATACTTTAAATTTAAAACAATTTCAAGACTCCTAAATCCCCGAAAAATTAATCCAAATTTACTAATATATGCTGTTTATATTTACCCTACAATGGATAACATTATGCCATATTTTGGAATTATTTTCTTCAGACTGAAGATAGAACCTGAAAATAATAATTCATTAGAAAAAAATATTACCAATAATATGATGGGTCTTTCAAATGCGAGTCTCTTTCTCTAGTTTCTGCTTTATTCATTTCCACAGTACAGGTCTCATCATGGCATGTTGGCCAATAAACCTGTAGCACAAACTTGGATGCTCCTGTTAAGCTCGTTTACTCTTTGAAGTGTTTTTAGCTTATTTAATGCAGCTTTACAGGCTACTGATAATCTTTGAAGTCATTGCACCTATTCTTTAGGTTTTTAAAATGTTATCATCAAGACATTTCTCTGTTACTAATTGGACTAATATGCGAGGATAGTTATAATATTAATTCTTCATTACACAGGCCAATATAGGCCAAAAATGTAGGGACCAGAGGCAGTACTTGATATTATGGGGTCTGCTGTGATTGATCATGGGGAGTCATGTCCTTTGGGGTTATCAGGTCCTCCTTGGTACTATTTGTGCTGGGCCACAGCTTTCTCTTGCAGAAACATCCATATATATCTGTGGTTTGTTCCTTATCTCCCCAAATACAGAAGGGCTCATTATCTGTAATGGAGCAGAGTATGCCTGTGATGACAACTATGGACTGGCTCAGGGCTGGCTTCTCTACAGGCTAATAAGGTCTATATATACCTACACATGTGTGTTTGAATACCTGTTAAAAAACCTACTAGCCCAAACTGGCAGGCCAAGAGGAGAAAGCACTTGCTGGCTGGCCAAGTGCTCAGTCAAGACATTCTCTTGGCTACCACAAACTTGTTTCTTTCTCTTTTCATGCTCAAGCAACTTGGTAAGAACATTTGCATTGTGAAATCCTGTTTCAGGGTACCTGATGGACTAGGTTACTCTCCTTTCTGGGTAAACCCATGGGGCCACCAGTAGGTGTTCTCTCTGCTTGATAAAAATGTTTTAAAAATAAGGTGTTTTCTTAAAAAACCATAAATACCGTCTCTCTTTTATTATGTTAAATAGCTCAACAAATGCCTAGTTAAGAAGTTGATAACTCTAGTAAAATTTTTTGTTAATTATTTAGCCAAAATACTGCTGCTGTCTGTCTGAAAAGAGGCTACAGAAAGCAATATTATCATAGCAGAGAGATAGCATCTACTCTAATAATTCATAGGAACATTTCATGTAAGAAGCCTTCAAACTCTATTTTTCCTTTTGCTAAAATATTAAAGAAAGATGATAAACAGTTCATTATCACCTGCCCTTCTCAGTCTACAATCTGAATCTAGAAGAGTATCATATTCCCTCCACAGTTCAATGGCAAATGGATCCTAAAAAAAGCAGTGCTTTACCTCAAGTGGATGTTGCAGGCACATATGAATGGGACATCCTGCTCCTCCATGCTTTAGTTAAGTTTTATCAGAAAGTGTTTATCATGGAAAATTCACAGCAAAAGTGAAATATGTTCCAAGTGGAATGCACATAATCAGTGCCTTATAAAATTTCATCATTCTGACTAGTCAAATTTTGACATCATAGAATTCAAGATTTTATACGCCAAATAAGTCAGTGTGATATCAAAATGGGAAGACACATGGAAGCCACAACTGTGCCTTGCTGAGCATTTTGATACTCATAGCTTTTTTTTCTTTCTGTATACAAAAATACTTGGTCTCAGTTTAGACATATTCTAAATCAGTGATGTTATAAAACTATTGAAAGAAATGTTTATTCCATTTGCATTGACACAGGAAGGGAAGAAATGTTTTTTTTGGCCATACAGTATGTGTTTCAGATGCATTTGTTGTACTATCTGGTGTCCAAGCAAAGGGCTGCTACATTCTCATTGTTGTGACAAAATTGAGCTTTTTTTACTCAGAAATTTGCCCTGTTTTAGTAGAGTCTGGAGCATTTCATCCCTTCCTCCTGATTCTAAATATCCACAATATACAGTTTGTGATATATATATATTTAAAATAGATAGATAGATAGATAGATAGATTGATTGACCTATTTCAATACTTCAATTTGAGTTCATGAGAAGATCCTGAGAGATTTGGCTAGTCAAGCCAGGCTTCGTTGGGCTCAAAAATTTTGCTAATATCTCTGTTGGAAAACACAATACTCCTGTTAATTAAAAAAAAAAACAAGAGCATTTGAACCACAAAAAACCACAGTGTCATTGCTGTTATAACTCTTCTCCTTGGCGGCTTCACACCATTTCTGCAGCAGCCACATGCAGTCTTCATAACATTCTGTGATGTTGATCAGGATGATGATCATTGACATCTCACAAGCAGTTTGCATTTAGTAGCCATTCAATTTTTATGCAGTGATGCACTGTTCTTTCTCCCCCACATCATATCCCACGATGTTTAACTTCATGTACTGACTCTTTCTTTCATCCTCCTTATTTATTTTAGAAGTTGGCAGTATTAGAAAAAAGGCCATTCTTCTTTTAGATACTTAATCCCTGATAAACTTCCATGAAATTTTAAGTCTCATTTTTTTTTCTGCTGTGAAACAAAATGAACCTATAATTTACATAGGTTTAAGTATGAACATTTCTCTACTGATAGAAGACCAAACATTTTTTTTCGGTTCACTTTGTTTTTTTCCAAAATAATATTTATCTGGTTGCCTGTTCCATAATCCTTTAGTGAAAGGTCAAAGATTAAACCTAAGCACACTCCTACTGTGCCCTCAAAGCAAGCACAGCAGACAGCCTCTGTTGTCTTGGTTTCCTGCTACTCAGTGTTTGTCAGACACTGATTACGAATAACACCCTGAGCAGTTATCTCTATATGGTATGTTTCTAAATCAAATGTCATAACCAATGAGTCACCATGAGTAAGAGAAATAAGATTACCTTTTAAAATAAGTTCACAGTAATCCTTTTCTTAAATGTCACAGCTAACAACTCATTATTTGCATGACATGCAACTTTGAAGTAAAACCCATTTGTGAATGTGCAGTGACTTGGTATTTCCATGATGAAGAAAGGAGTGGATTGATTTTTCCGTAGACCTTTATTCTGTACATTTTGGAGCTCAGATCTTTTTGCCATGCAGATGTAAATTCAAGAGTATCAGTATAAATGCACTACCATTTCTTTCATAGATTTATCTTTTTTTTTTTTTTTTTGCTTTCACAACACTTGGTAGATGGAGAGGAAATAAGTCAGACTATTGAAAATTTGAAAGCTTTAAAATAAAATAACGAGCAAAGAATTTTCCAGTGGGTGGGGCAATAAAAATGAAAGGCAGGTCCCCCAAGAGTCACAAACATGGAAGAGGAAGCAGCCAAGATTGGATAAGCTGGCTGAACAGAGAGAAACAATACCAGGGACACAGGCTAAGTGATCCCAAAAGAGAATGGAATTTTGAATTGGTGATAAAGTTATCTAAGTTTCTTTAATTGACTGATGGTATGATTAATGTAAAATAACCCCAAGGAATCCAGTTGAACTACTAACAAACATTTAAATAAGAGTTTTGAGGGGGAAGCTCAGAGACATAGAAATTCACTTAGAGTGGTACAGTTTGGGCAAGATCTGAATCTGTTTCCAGATTTCAGAGGCACAGCCATGCTCCCTGGCAGGATCCTGCTCTGCTCCAACACTGAGGGCCCCTGCCTGGAAAGTCTTACACAACTTGTGAACCTTATGTTCCTTATCTTGGAAACAAGCATATTTAAAACTTAAAAGGGATTTGAAATACTTCTCTGCTGTTTTCACCACACCAATATGCTGTAGGGACAAGGAGTTTTTTGTCCCCTGTAGTGTGAAACTGTACACATAGATTTGTAAAATGTGTATGGGTCTAGGACTGGGAAAGTCCTTCAGTCTAATTCCACCTACAGACAAGTTCTATCCTATTTTTTTACTTAGATAGCTTTCTGAAAAATGTTACTTCACATGGACAAGCATTCTTTCCATTTTTTCAGACAGTCTCAGGAAATTTTCGGTGAAAACCTAAACTTTCAAGCTGAAATATCTCCAGGAAATGCAAATCTTCTGATCAACTTTAGGCTTCCTTCACTACCACAAAGTGATCCCAAAGTGGGCTTTGGGGTTTTTTTGTTTGTTTGTTTTCCATTTTGTTTTGGTTTTGGTTTTTGTTGGTTTTTTCAGTCTTTTAAAATCCTCAGGATGCAAAGTTCTTGAAGCCTTCATCCATTTTTGAAGATATGCAAGTCTAAAAAATTTACAAAACTTTAAAAGTAACAGATTCAGTGGACAACCTTTGAGAAAGGATCATTGAATCCAACTCCTGGCCCTGTGTACATACCCCAAGAATCACACCATGGTTATGGAGCAAGCAGTTCCAGAAACAGCTGTCACTGTTGGAAGTAATGATTTTTGCATTATTTATGAAACTGAATTACTTTTCACTTTCAGTTCAGTTTAAAAACTCTCGTCACACCACTTGTTCCCTGAAATGTCATGCCCAAAGGCCACTGAATGCAGGAAGTGCTCTGCTGGGTTAGGCTAGTGGTTCACCCAGCATTGTATTCTGCCTCAAAAAGTAGCATTGTGGGGTATTTAAGAGGAGATTGCCAGGCTAACTACTTCATGCAATTCTTTTAACATGTGCTTCTCCAGCATTCATGGTTGAAGCATTTGTGATATTAGAGGGAACATCATTCCCAGTTGTTTCAGAATATTTTTATGGACCTGTTTTTATCTAATGAAGTTGTTGAACATCTGCTGTTTTCCTCCACCATATCCTTGGACAATATGCGCTGAAATTTCCTGACCTGCTGAGAAAATAATCACTTTTTGCCTGTTTTAATCCGAAGTTATACAAGTTTCATGGACGTTGCTGATTTTTATCCAGAATGACCAGCTGAATAACAGTTCTCTGCTTAGCTCACAATACATAAATGACTTTGTGAACTCAAATCATGTTCCCCTTCAGGCTTTTTCCCTCTAAATTGTAGATTTCTAGCTATTGATAGGCTTGCCTCAAAGGGTCCCATCTTCTTAGCCTTTTTTTGCCTTTCTCCCTAACACATTTAATTACAACACACTTTTTCTCAAGTTATAAATACCGTGAACAAACACAGGACTGACACTAACAGATGTCTTTCTCACAACTTTGTGAAAGGCTGGGGTTTGGGCTGTAGATACCAGTGACTGAAGAAGACCTGCGCTTTCCCCATCTGGCACTCAGCAATGGGACAGCAGGTTGGTGCACAGCAAATGTCAAAAATCCTCAGTATCTCACTCAAAAAAACTTCTCCAGAACAATCATAAAGTTTCCAAGAAAAGGTTTTTCTTCTTATTTATAAGAAAGTAATTTGATTAATTCTCTTTCCATTTGTATATTTAAAGAATGTACAGTAACTCAATCAGACAATTAAGTTTCTTTAAAAGTATTTTAAGGCAGTAAAACAACTCTGTAACTTGTTGTTGCATTGGCACAATCAAGACCAGGCCCGATTATTTCAAACCTTAAACAAATGCAAAACACATTTAGAGTTGGGACGCCTGTACTATCAATGGTGTCTGAAAAAATTATAGCTACATGTTTCTGGTTATATTAGTTTAGATTTTTAGTGAAGTCATTCAATGGGCAAGTCTACACACAGTATTTCCTTTTAGGAAGCTGAAAGATTCTGTTTCCAATTCAAATGAGAAAGTTTCCAGCCTATGCAACACCAACTCCAGACATCTCTGTAGAAAATGTGTGTGCTTTATCTTTGTGTGATTTATTGCATGGCACTGAGCAACAGTGGACATTGAGACTCCAACAGCACAAACCATTCCTCAGGGTCTCATCTCTACATTCACACAGAGATTCAGAGTGTAAAACTGTCCCTTCAAAAGGAAGTTTTTGTAGATGTAGAGTTCAAGTCCACCCAAAAGTCAGACAGGTCCTTGTAATCCAGTATTAAGAGATGTTCAGGGAGCAAGAAATTTGAGAGAAGTTACTCATATCCAGTATGTTTCTCAAAATCTGGAACTTTTTTTTGGCCCCAGTGTGTACCCTTTCAAAGTAGCAAGGGTTCAATTTTTCCTCTAATATGTATTATCCCTTTTAATCAAGAGTTAATGCTCATCTATTCCCTGTCTACTGAAAGACTATTAAAGTTCTTCTGTTGCAGAAGACCTATTCCTGATCTAAGCATCTCTCAACTTCCTTTCTCAGACAGAAACCTGTAAACTGCATCTTCCAAAAGAGAAAAGATTATCATAATCCAGAGTTAGAGAACCTATGATGATTCGGCCACAATAAAGTCCTACTGGAGATAAAATTGTTGCAGGCTCAATCATGTTGTGTCAGCTCGTCAAGAAAAAAACTCAGATTTTGATCTCTAAATCTAATATGAAACTAAATGCAGTTTGTTAAGGTGCCTTAAATAAGGTAGGCTTTCCAATGAAAACAAAGTCTTAACTTGCTCATTAAAGAGATCTGTTGAAAAAGTCAGTAAAATAAATGTCAGATGATTCTGTTACTTAGAATATTACAATGCTTTTTGTCCATGATTCTGCACTGTAGAGAAATTTTGTAAGAAAAAAATTGAATTTTGCATGTTCTTGTTTTATTAATATATGAGCTAGGAATGTGGTTTCCACAAGCAGTGAGACTTATTTAGACTTGGGTTGTATTTTTTTTTAAATTTTATTCTTTTATTTCCATACTCTTTTGTTTTGATAATAGAAGTCTTCCCGTATGCGATAATAAATAGGAAACAGAACTCAGGAGATCTGCAAATCAATAAAGCTGATGCTAAAATGTTCATTCAATAAGAATTTTCTTATTGATTGAAAGAAAAGTATTCTGCTACAGTACACTTGAGGTGAAATAATTCACATTAATCCCTAGTGACTTTTGAAAGTTACTCATTTCCTTGCTGCTGCTCTGCCTGAATCCTGCCCTGTCTAATGTGGTGAGAGAAGCCTGGAAGCTCAGCTGCCTGTCACTGAGCCTGGCCACAGCCTGTCTCTGAGGGCTTTCTAATGCCCTGCCCTGTACTAGCCAGCAGGCTGTTAAAGCTGAAGATGCCAGATCCACCTGTACTTCACACTAGAGCAGCTGTTGGGGAAAGTGAAAAGAAAAAAACAGGGGCTAGATTTATGTTTATAAATGCAACAAAGCCAAATGTGAGGAGATCAGAATGTTATGGAACTAAATTTCCCCACAGAATGTTATGGAACTAAATTTCCCCACAGAACACGACAATGAAATGATAGTTGTCCTGGAGGAGAATCCTTATTTCCTTGATGCATCCAGACAATGTGAATCCTCTTTCCACTCCCTGGCCAATTGGCTGACATAAGTAGTGCTTAGAATAGCTCTCAGGGAACATTAGAGAACAGGGCCTTTCTTTTATGTTATTTATTATCTATGTTGGCTGATCTTCAACGTTTTCATCATCTTCATAGTGATTGTGTTTCCTTCCAGTGTCTCTCACCATCCTTGGGGACTCTTAAACATTTATGTCTGCACTCAACAGGAGAATTTGAAGATTTTGTACGTGACTTCAAGCTAAAGCCTAGGGTAATGTATTATTAGGGAAATCATGACGTTCTGGCAGGTCTGCCAATTTTATTTGTAAGGAGAACTATGGAAAAATTTTACTTGCTGCAGTCAGGAGGCAGATGTGCCCAGTAACATAATAAAGTGTAAGGCAAGTATTTAACAAATCATATAATTGTTTGCACTTCTGGCTTCTGTAGATTGCAATTGGCATATCAGCATTTGGACCCTTGAATTAAAGGGGAGACTGGTAGTCTTATCTCTAAGATACCACACTTATTTTCCCTCTAGCATTCTAAAATTTCAAAAGAGAAATGATAAGGATAAACTAGAATTATCAGAGAAACCTGATTTTTAGTATGGAGATACTCAACACTTTTTTGAGACTATCAGACTGTTTTGAGGGCAAGGATTTGGGTTATCCATCCATGTTTCTAAAAATATTTGGAATCACTTATTATCTTACCCATGAGCAACTCTGAGGAGGCAGATCAGCCTCTATGGGTGTTTTTTTCAGAAATGGCTTTAAGAATAGTTGGTTAACTTGGAGCTGTTACCAGCCAATTAAGAAATAAAATCTGGGATTTGTCACCAGTGAAATATAATCATTATGCAACTATGATATATTTTGCACCATGCTTATTCATTTATGAAACACTCTTTACTCATCACAGTTGAACTCCAACTTGTAATTTCTTGTGTTACATGACCAAATTTAGTGTTCCATTAAAATATTAAGTGACAAAAAAATTGTCATTGTCCTTCAATCAAACTTTTTACAACCAACCAAGTAGTGTTACTGATTCCCTTAGATCATCTAATGACACTAGCTACTGCAAACAAGGAGTTTGAAAAGAAAATTTATTTTTAGCTGATAACAAGCATTTGAAAGCTCCACAGTAATTATCAAATTAATTCAAGGGATTTAATTTCACTGCAAATTAATCTCAACTAAAAAAATAAATATTTGTGCATTGGCTAATCTCTATGGTCTAGTGAGAGTTCTACTGACAGATTTCCATGATTTCAGACAAGTTCAGGATGGTCTGAGATGTGGGGTCACAGCCTTTTATTTTCTGCCATTATCATAAATGTTGTCAATCATTTTAGCCCTGATGCTGTGCATTCAGGATGAAATCATCCCATTAACTTTAGTGGGACCACAATATGATTTGGAAGCTAAAAAGTTTCCTGTTTCCTTTGACAAATCATAATGTAAGTAAAAAAAATAATTTAAACTTTATTGCTGTATGAAACAGGAAATACAGATTGACCATAATTTTATTTTTTCTATTTTTTTGCAAAAAAAAATACCATTTCTGTCACAGAAAAGGTATAATTTTTTCCCTATCATCTATTGGCAACTTAGCAAAGATGCTGTCCTCCAGACTTTTCTGGAGTCTAAATAACATTTTAAAAGAAGTCTTAGTGTTTTTGGAGTTCAAGAATCATGAGAAGTTAAAAAAAAAACCTTCTAAATCTGTGCAAAAACTCATTAGTGCTTATACAAAATATTTATTGTAGTAAAATAGAATAGAATGCACTAAAAATACTGTGCATTGATGAGATCATTGTAAAGTGGAAAAATTTAATATTTCAGGATCAGATATCTTTAAAATCTTGTAAAACTAAATATGTGGCTGTTTATGAATGAAAGAAAATGGTTTCAGGTAGGCTAGATTTTCAGGTAATCAATTTGTGTCTCTCACAGAAACCACTTTCTTGGGGTCCTCTGAAGTATCTTCTACTTTTGTCCTTTAACAAATTTGCATTGCAAAGTTTATTTAAAGGCAGTCATGAAGAAGTAGAGTGACCATTCAATTAATATTTTTATTTCCTTGTCTTTACTGGAAATTCTTTAAAATCTATTTTCTCAGATTTTGCATTATTTTCCTCTCTACCACTTCATCTCCATTTTCAGAAGGCTGCATCACTTTTTCAAATATTTGCCAAAATCTTCCAGTTTGCATTTTTCACTGCTTGGGAAAGACAGTGCTTTGAAGACTTTATATGGATTTTATTATTTCATTATTTTAATTTCAAATACAGCCTCTGATTCATAGGTTTAGAAAGATTTTTATGCAAGTTCTTCTTTCTTTCACCTGTCAACAAAACTTAGTTAATTGGTTGTGAGGTGAGTGTCCTCCTCTACCAGCTCTTGAGAATATTTCTGAGGAATGCATTGGCAGTTTTGCAGCCTTAATTATTCTATTTACATTGCTCATCTTTGTCATTAAGTACTGTATAAATATTTATTTATAATTTTATGCCATTTACAGAAAATTACTTAAAAATGCTTGTCTCAAAACAGTATTTAGAGAAGAAAAAAATCTCAAATAAGCAGTATATCTCTTGTCTATTCTGGTTTTACAGTGGGTCCACGTTGTAGAAGCAAGGTTCTAGTTTTCAGACTTGCTACAGATACAACATGCATCAGAACAATAAACTGTTGGTGTTTTATGATAAGATAGACCTTTTCCTGAGGTTTTGTTTTGGGGTAAAAATATTTTGCGGTTCTGATAACTCAGGGTGAGCCATTTTGTTATTCTCCTTGATTTGAACCCAGCTGTAGTTGAACTGTTTAGACTTTCTCGAGAGCCTAGTTAACTCTCAGCTTCCTTGAAATAAACTTGTATCAGATTCACTGGCCAAATGTGGGGAAGCAGGAGCTTTCCTGCTTTTAGCCTATGAACCAGTTTTTTACAAGAAAATCACATCTGACATGGAGAATGGGGAGAAAGTTGGTAAGATTATTTTCAGACCTGTTAATCCTGTGTGCATATTGTGATCTATATTGGTGCTGTGCTCAGCACAAAAGACCAAGAGCACAGTGTTGTACTATTTCCTTCTCCTCTAATGTCCATTAACCCAGACTGTAAAGAGCAAACATTTTTCTGTATGTGGAAGTGCTTCCCTGGGCAGGCATGCTTTCTAAAATGATTTGGGTACTGTTATTGAATACCAATGCACAAAGTCTGGAAACTCTAACTTTGTGATGGTTAGAAGTAATTTATATAAAGAAATACTGCTTTAGACACTTAACTTTCAAAACAAAAACAAAAACAAAACCTCAGGGAAAGTTTTGTGTTTTTTAAAAAAACTGAAGAACCTATATGATCCATATTTGTCTTTTTTTTTTTGTCATTCAGCTGTAATATTGTATGAGATTAAATATGTTTTTGTAGTATGACAAATTAGAAAAAAAGTCTAACTTGTCATTTTCTATGCAGACTGAAAAGCTTCTCAAACAGGATTTGCTCTGATTTCTCTCCAATTAAAATAGAATGCAAATAGCTGAAAGTTCTTAAACTATGTAAACAACAACAGTAAGGGTACTATTAAAAATATCTGGCTGTAATTTTAGCTTTTAAAACTCTGTTTTTAATTTTCCCTTCATGCCACTGGCAAAAATGAAAGTTTTTGTCTTTATAGGGACAAATGAACAAGAATGAAATGAAAATATGAAAAGATATTTCTTTACATATTTTGACTTATATTTTTAACTCAGTTTGCTACTTCAAGACAGCTTCTGACTAATAATTCAGCATCCCAGCACTTACTTTATTAATTTAATGTAATTACTTTCTTAATTTAAAACCTAACAAGGAATGAAGCTTGTTTAAGTTACAAAAACGTGAAAATATCCTCATGATGCTCTCCAGATATCCCTTGGAGAAAGAGGAGAACCCACTCTGCCCTGCTGACAGCACCTAGGACAGTGAAATCTGTGTCCTGTCTTCAGGAAGCCAGTGAAACACAATGAAGTGTATGATGTCTATTTGCCATCTTTTCAGTTCCCACCACCAAACCTACTGTTGTCTGAAAAAGAAGACAAAAAATTTCAATTTATAAGCCTTCAGCTTCTCAACTAAGCTAGGTAAGAAGCAGGTTTTGTGAATGGAGTAGTAGAAGGTGAGCACGCATAGCTTACCATAAATAAATTTGTTCTATTAACTCTCAAGTTTATACAAGGGGTTGTCCTGGTGTTTAGAACTTACTGTAGAGTGAAAAAATCTTTCTGAATTTTGAGTTTTCACCATCCTTTATTCTTCTGTAAAATAAAAAATAGATTAAAAAAAAATGAAGTAATTCCCTAAAAAATAATGATTGCAGTTTTGTTAGAAGTACTAACTCTCTGCAGTCTCAAACCTTCAAAAATGAAAGCTGTTCAGGTCAGTTTTGAGGAAGAAGAAAATCTAAGACAAGAAGGACAAAAATCTATGCAAGAAGGACAAAACAATGAATTACAAGCAGTTTTACTCATTCCTTTTATAGAGGCCTGCAAAAGTGTTGCAAATGATGTGATAGCAATATAGTCTCTTACTCTGAAAACCTTAATTTCTTTAACTAAAGGAACAAAGAGCTTCAGAAATTTTCACACTTTTTTTGCAATTAGAAATTTAGGCAGTAGAGACATGCAGAAATATAGCATAGTTTTTCTATTTACCAACAACAACATTATTATTAATTTTTTTTATTGTGGAACTTTTGTATTTTTTTCTGTCTAGAGTAATAGTGTTGATGATGATTTATAATTTGTGTAACAGAAAAGAATAAACTTGGTTAAAAAGAAAACTTGGTTAAGAACAAACATGGTTATAAAAAGCATGTGTCTATACCAAAAATATCATGATGCTTCCAGCATCAACCTGTGTGTCTGGGTTCTTCTGGGAAAAGATATTAATATCTATTGCTGAAGTAATTTGTTGAAAATAATAAGTAAAATTTTTCTGTTTGTTTTGTGGAGATCTGATTGGTAGCAGATAGACCCAGGTACCTCAAATGAGAGAATTCAGATCCTAACTGCTAAATATTTCAAGGCTATGTCTCTTCAGTCACCAGCTGTGTACCAACATAGCAAAAGTTTGTGGAAAAAGTCTTTTCGGTCCTTTTATATTACATTTAAGTTGTGTGTGTTGTGTACCATGAAGGAAATCTTCAGAATTCAAATACACGTAAATATGGTTGATACCATTGTTTCTCATGCATAGTTTTTGAAGTGTGACTCTGTTTATTGACATTTTGAGCAATAATACACAGTTATTTTAAAGTATTTTTCCATAACAATCAATGAAAAGGTAGAAGTTTTAAGGTTCAATAAGACAGGAGTAATAAAAGCTAAAAAAGAAAGTGTAGTTTCTGATATTTTGTACTGTCTTTTTCAGATGCACATGGTATAGTTGAACGTTTCACTATTATGCTGACATTGTTCAAAGAAAGTTTAGACAATTTTTCTATAGATAAGTTTAGATAGATAATATTCAGTTTAGGAAATCTGTAGCAACAGAATAGGAAATGAATTCTTAAAAACCTTCAAAGAAGATAATTTCACATCATCCAGACAGATGAGCTCACCAGTCAGTTCAGTAATGCATGCCACTTGAGTGGTACATGACTTTAAATAAAAGCAATCAATGTTTAAGAGATTTTAACTGATGACTGGTAAGGTAAAAATCAAGGTTTCTTTTAGTGGTCATTCTACTGTGATCCCTGTTTTTTGGTCTTTCAGGTTATATTGTCTTGAAAATAAGTTCCTTGTAGTGGAGCTCAAAACTTTTCATTTTTCTCTACAGAACACTGAAAATGTGGGTCAAACTATTAATGCCATGTTACATTCTTCTCTCCATGGTCTGGACTGTAATCCCACTCATTGGCCACGTGAAGCAGTTTTGTAAATTCAGTATTATGTTTAAATTTTGAGATTGCTCAAGTTATGCAAACATAAATCTTTCTAAGACTGGGGCCTAAGGTTGTGTAGTCCCAGGGCAGAAAAAGTTTTTATCTTTTCTTCTAGAGGGCCAAGCTCACTGTCAGACATAACAAATAAATAATACACTGGAAATATCATTATCTGAATTGCAAGCCTATTTTTACAAAAGTATCATGTTCCCTAGTGGTTGAAACATTATTCCAGGATAGACCAATCTTGAGTTTGTATTTCAACATTGCATGTCACAGCATAGCCAAATACTATGTAATTCATCCAGGAATCAAGATTCCATGAATTCCTATTTACCATTGAAACCAGCATAGTTTTTGGGTTCTTTTCTCATGTAAACAATTAAGATTATATAATTTCCTTTCCATGAACATAGTGAATATAACATTGAAAAGGGAAGGCTCTACTTAGTGTTAAGTACCTCCTTTCATTTTCAAAAGGGCTGTGATGTGCTCTGGCCTGATGGCATTAATAATTGCTACTCCACTGTATTCAGTTGCTCATGGGACCTGATCAGCATGCATGTTCTTATGCCTACGTTCACAGGTTACCTCCACAGTAACTCCTGAGATCAGCCCAGCAGTGACACTTTTTCCTGGCAAGTGAGAACTAAAAAATCCTGTAGATTTCACAGTCTCTTTTTAGTGTTTCTCTTCCTGGACTGTAAGAAATTCTGTCAGGGGATTGAAAGAGAATCATGTTTTGTTGAAGAAGACTATTCCTCCCCTGTACAACGGGATCTGCTGCACTACTGTCACCAACACGTTTTTGTCAAACTTTGAGAAAACTCAAATAGTAGAGACTGCTCCACCTCTGTGGATTATGCTTCATAATCTTCACCACCAGAGTCTTCTTTCATATCTAACCAAACTCCTTCCTTTGTTTTTAAATGTAATTATATTCTATTTTCACACTCTGTATTTTTCCTTTTTCCAGTCATGCTAAACCTTTCAAATTTCTTTCCTAAGAAGGCTTCAGCAGCTAACAATAAACAAAGCAGTGAAATGCTAGGTGATTCAGCTCTCTGGAATCTTAAAACTGCATATTAAAAATGTTTTATCTCTCATTCTTTGGTATACTTTGTTGGACGGAACTGAAAATATGGGTAGGAGAGTTCAATCTGCTTAATTTCCTCATCGCAATAACCACTGATATTCCTTTTTTTGTGCTTAATTTCTAAACGCCTTTTTTCCTAATCAAAATATTACCTGAACTTTTTCCTTTACAAAAATATTCTGGATTTCATTAAGTTTTTTGTTCTACTTTGTCACAGGTATCAGCTGGACGTTCCTCCCAAGTACCCTGTTGGTGCTCCTGCTCCCCAGCTACCTGACAATGAACTCCTTGTTATCAGTCATTTAGTCAAGGAGAAAGGGAACATGGAAAGGATATGGGTTTTATCCTGTGACTCTGGAACCACAAACCAAGTCTTCAGTGATGTGATGTAAAAACCAGAAATAAAACCCCATCCCCACCATTCCTAGTTTTGTCAACCCATTCCTCTTTCTGGGAAGTGATATCCAGAGAAGCCCCTTGTGTTGTTTCTTCTCCTGTCTTGAGAGCAATTCTGCAGAGACATCCATAGATCACCTTTCTCTGGTCTCCATCACCAGAACTGAGAGCTGGCAGCCCAGAATCTCTTTGTCACAAACCATTCAATTTTACAGCTGGAAGTCACCATCCCTGTCCAGATGAGGTGGAGGCTTGTCATGAAAGAAAAGACTGGTACAACATTTGGGTGTCTCTCAGGTACATACTGTGATTCACTCCCTCTTTCATGACTGGTCTACTCCAGTTTATATTTCTGTCCTGGTTACATTTCTGATGCAGGTATTCCTGTCAGTGCTTACCCTCTTCCTTCCATCACAGAGGGCTCTCTCTTCACTTTCCATGATGTTTACTCTAGATAGGGACTAGTGTTTAATTGCTCCTTTTGGAACCTGGTTGTTGTTTTTTATACCTTGTTTCCTCATGGTTCAAACAATGAAACCAGTGATCAGATCTTAATGGTAGCACAGAAGGTGTTGTATTCACCACTTGGATGGAAGTGCTCAGGGAACAGAGCATTGGTGAACAGAGTCCACCAGCCCTTTCAGATATGTACTGATTCCTTCTTGTAGAAGTTACCTCCCATTCCTTGTGAACAGCTGAAATTCATGAATTCTTTTTTTAGGTATGCTTGTTAATGGAAACATGATTATTGTCAAAACACTAAAACAAATACAAAAATTCAGCTCTGTGAAACATGCAATGAAAAAGAAGAGAAGGGGACAGGACAAAACATACTGAAGTCTTCAGAACAGTGACTAACTTAGTCAACTGGCAGGTACAACATCACCTAAGACACCTCTGCTATTAGCAATTTGAAAGTCTCTGCACCATTTGAACCAGTTTGGAAGGAATAGTTATACCAGCTCTCTCTTCATGATAGTGTTTGCTGTGAATATGCAATCAACAAGAAAAAATCTAGTTTAAGGATCTAGTGAGACTTAGCAAGCAGAAAGTCTCTTAGCAACAAAACCCCATAACTAATGTGAAGCAGCTGTGGTAATTTTAGAAAATGGCTCAAACTGTTGAAAAGCCATTAGGAAACTGATATATAGAGAATAAGAGGAACCATTCAGCTTTAGAAAGATTTCCCAATATGGAGTGTTATGTTATTTTATAACCAAATCTTAGTCATCCGAAGTTTACACGCCACAAAATTCTATTTACGACCATGTGGCTGGACCTTCTACAAGTAGCTGGAATTCCATCACATACCTGAAATTCCCCCTGAAAAAAAGAAACGTTCAATGGCGACATATTCTTCAGTGGTAAAGGTGCAATTGCTGTATTTTAGTGAGACCAATGCCACTCATGGTTTGATTTATTATATGTGCTTGGAACGGGATCCTAAATAATTGGAATCAATTTCTTTAATCCTGTAGCTTTCAGTCTCTACTGGAAATAATGAGAGCCACTTGCTTTTGGTCAGGCTTTGCTTATGGCAGATTGTCAGACATTAGCTAACAAGCTTTTTAACTTATTTGACTGCTTCTTTAATTGGAAATATCCAGTAGCTTGATGAATGACATATTTTAAAAACTGTAACTGGAGCAAAAAATTAGAGGTGTCAGGAATAACAGATTTTATTGGTTTACTCTTCAGGCTGCTACTGATTGATGAAATAATAATGATGTTTTATTACTTATTATTATACTGTGGTCTCAAAGTAGCCTAAAACTTCAGGCAGGAAAAAAACTGTTCTCAGTCAGTATGTCAGCTGGCTCCTACTAGATTCAAGTAGGCTTAAATACTATTTTGAATAAAGGCCAAAGGTTATAAAGGTAAAGGGTATTAATTAGGCAACCTTCATTAGACAGAAAAAGCTATACAAGCTGAAAAGGATGGGCTTTCAGATATCCAGCTGTTCTAGGTAAAGCTGGAGGAAGCTGCATAATTCACCTGTGTGTGCAATGTGAAGAACTGCTGTGTGCAACCTGGGCACATCAGGCTCATGGTTTTTGAGTCAACCCTTGCCATCAGGTCTGACTGCACAACAGGAGACCAGTGTTCAGTCCCACTCACTTGTGTTCAGCTCCCATACACTGAAAACAATTTTGCTTGGAGATTTGATCACAGATAAACCTTCTCAGAGGATTGTGGGCAGCCACTACTTGTCAAGCCTTGTCCTCTTCCTAGCAGAGGGATGATTTCTGGAAAAGGTGCCTTAATGGACATCACAGGTAAGATATATGCTAGCATGCTATGGTATTAAATGATAGTTATTAGGAAATGCCATATCTAATCAGCTTAATTAAAATTATGTTTTGAGGGAAATCTTTGAAAAAACAGCAACAAAATTTAGTATGATCAGATGATAAAAAGGGCATAAACAGGGTTTCCAGCTCTAGTATCTACCAAGTCAGTAGCCCAAGGATTAGCATTACTTATAAAAAAATGCAAAATTAAACAGGTTTCACAAATATGTGAATTCTTGAAAACTCAGTAAGCTGTTTTTAGTGTTCTCCAGTAAACAAGAGGGAAAACTCCTTTTTTAGTATCATATTCATGTCTGCCTTTATAGATTTTCTGTTTTATGGCCACTGATGTTAAATTGAGGATGGACTGTTGCAAAATAGTGTGTGATAAAACACAGAAAAGATCATACAAAATTTCAAAGTATTGTGGTTTAAGTAATTTCTAGTTGGACTGACTCATACAGTCTCTTTTTATCTGTTATATGATAATAAGTTTAGTAACATTAAAAAAAAACAAGATTACCAGAAAAATAAACTAAATCTAGCAAAAGGTATGGGATTATAGGGAAACTTTATTAACTTGTATTTAGTGGCTTTGATTTAAAGTTGGGAGGAAATTGATAACAGTGGCAAAGGTTCACTTTTGGTTCTAAGCCAGTTTAAAAACCAAAAGAAGTCAAGTAAACTAAAAAGAAATTATTTGTTGAGGAATGTCCATAAAACTCGAGCTATCAGGATTTACATACCTGATATATCTTCAACTCTATATACTCATTAAGTTAAGCACTTTTGAAAAAGAAATGTAATAGAACACTTTATAACCTGCTTATTGTAAAATATGCAGTAAACAATTATCATGCCTTAATCACTCTTATAAAAGCTAATTTATTATACAGTCAGCAAATTTTGGATGAAATTTTCTGCAAATGTGAATTGCATAATTATGTGAATAAATGAAATACAGGGAGTAGCACCTCTGGTAATGTGATGACCACAGGGAGGAGGTACAATTTATGTTCAGCTACTCTTTGTTTTAAAGTTAATTCCAATTTCCAAATTTACTGTCAAGAACTTGATGATTGTTCTTAAACTCAATCAATATTCAATGTTGTTACTTGATATAGTTGATAAGGCTTTATTCAAAGTAAAATCAGTTGGTTTTTTTTAGTGACCTGCTGTATCTGGCAGTGATTCATGTAAAAATATGTTTGCTTACATTGTTAAAAATACATTTGTATTTGTTTGCATTGTTAACAATATGCAAAACCTACTGCTCACTATCAAATGAGAGTGCAGTCATCTTTACAACAAAGCCAGGTAGGCAAAAAAATCTGTACTACCATTTAGAAACCTCTTGAAATATTTTCCTTCTCTTACCACTTGTCTTTCCTAGCTCTATCTCTTGCTACCTAATTTCCATTTCTGTCATACAGCTACTGCTTTCTTTAAAATAATTTAATCTAATTTTTCTGTATTTTTTTTTTAAATCTTCTTTCATTCTGCCTTCCTTTGCTCTTTCTCCTTCGCTACCATAGAGATGGAATTCCCAACCTGAAAAAGCAGACTGCCTTGGATTTTGCTTGTGTTTTGTGCTTGTGTCAGTTTTCATTTTATATTGATCTTAGCAATCCATCTTTCCTCTTACCAATATAAATAATTATCATGAAGCTACAAAAACTACTGCATATGTTAGGGCCAAGTGTGTTAAGCATTCACATGTTTTGAAAAGTCAGGCTCTTTGGAACATATTCAGCAAAACACTTAGAGTTCTCAAGAAGACAATCTGCAAGTGCCTTGAAGCCCACTTCTGTGATACACAATACTAAATCTTAGCAACCATACTTAAACTGATATCCTTTCACAGACAGGAAACCATCACAGGATGAAACTGTCATACTTGGCTGCTAATTAACTAACTTTTGGAGTAGTGTAATTTGAGAGTAATAATAGAATAAGAGGTCTCTTTCAGTACTCCTGAGTGATGTATTGACTTGAAATTGTGCCACTGGCCTAACTGCATGCTTTGGAAATGTATTCAGAATGGTCTTGTTGAGAAGCAATACTGTGTTTGCAACATACTAATGAATTATTTATTAATAGCAAAGCTACAAGATGCTCAGCTGAGAAACCAGGGTCCACATTCACCTATAAATTCAAACTTCATAGGAGTTTTACGTGATACTACCCCTACCATTTGCATGCGATCCAATTCTCTGTGATATGATTCTCCTCAATGTAGTATTTCACATAATATATTCTGTCTTTAAATGTCTGATTTAAGAGTCCAGCCTCCCTTGTACTCAGTGGACAAAGTGATCCTCTTTCCAAATTTAACTGTGGATCAATAAACTAGGGTTCTGCTTTGAATGGCTATCTAGAAAAATACTATGCCCATCTGTAAATAAAATGGAGGCTTATCAACCATTTTTAATTCTGGTATGAATATCAACCTTAATCTATACTCTGGTTTTCTTATGTATGTTACATAAAATACTCAGATGATTTAAATGATATTTACTTTCCATTAATGGGCCTCCAGGACCATGATAGAAGCCTTTAGGGACAGGGAAGTTGGTTTTTGTTCCTAATACCATCAAGGGAGTACCTGGATGAAGGACGGAACAAACTGCCTTAATGCCATTTAAGCATTTAAACTGATTTTTCAATTTTGACTTCTCAGAGTGAGACTGTCAAGATGGCTTTTCTTTAACTAAAATTGCAAAATACATCATGACTAAAAATACTTTAAAGAATTTATCCAGTTGACTTTTAACTCTGTTTTAATATGTTACTGATACGTCTTAATTTGTGAATGAAGAAAATTATGAGATGTATAAATCAAATGGGAGAGAGGATAAGCAGTCCAAACTGACAATTTGATTAATATGAATTAGTACAAGTCTAGTTTAGTACTTCATTAGCTCATGTCAGCAATGATAAAAAACATTAATGATGATACTAGAACAGTGCACTTTTTTAAAGTTCTAACTAAAGTTTCTGTATGCTGCAAAATAGCCTTGCTGACTCTCAAAACCTAGCTGTAGTGGATGTCTAGGTGGGATGGAGATCTATAAGTCAAGTAATGCTTTCAGAAACCTTCATGATATTATCATTCTTAATTTTCAATGAAAAAAAAAAATCAGTTTTCTTTAGCTGGTACCAGGTAGATGTGTTATAATCCTGTCTCTGGGTCTTTGAAAGAGAGTGAACTGCCTCAGTGACTGACTGCTGTGGGAATTATCCAAAGGACTGACAGAAAAAGCTCAGCATGTGAAAGTCTTGGTCCCAAGTCCATAGTTCTTATCAAGAGAAAATTCTTATCACCACATCCTGGTGGAATCACATTTAAGGAGAAACATAAGGAGCAATCAATCAATTTTATTTTAGATTATGAAGTGGTCTATGTGTCAAGACTAATACTCTGAAATGGATTTGTTGGCACAGTGGCAACAATTACAGAATAGTGTGTAGGAGGTGAGTAGCTTCTTTATTGCTTTTACATAATAAAATACATAGGGTGACAGTTTGAGGATCCAAGATCATTTGTAAAATATTCAGCTCCAGTAGGATGATAAGAGTGTAGAAGAAAGAGGCAACCTTTGTACTTGAGATGAATATATGTGAGGTAACTACAGCAGGAGTTGGATTTCCATGTTGACAGTGTCAGCATCCATCTTTTCACCATGACTGTGCTGGGTCTGAATGTTGGAGGGAGTTTCAAATGGTGTCACCAGTCAAAGAGACAGCTCAGGGATTAAATGAGATGAAAAAGAAATGTGATTCATAAAAGATTGCTTTGGAAAGAAGCTGCATTCTCTGGGGAAAGAGAGATTCCCATACCCTGGAATTGTTATAATTTCTTAATGCCCATCTATTAGAACCCTTGTGAAGAGACCTTGTCAATCTCTGCACAGTCCCACCTCTGCCACTGGCGGTCACTGATAAGAATAACTAAAGTGAGACTTCATTTCCTAAGGAGATATAATAATGATGATTTGTCCTTTTTTCCCAGGACCTAGTTCCTGTAACTGGTGCTACTGAGTGTCTACTGGCATCTCTGCAGGGACCTGCTTGAGTCTCAAGTTCTCCCTAGGGTCAGGGTGATGACACCTGTATGGCTGCCTGGTGAGGGCTGAAGCAGTACTCTACAAAATGTAGAGTACTTTTAGAGTACAAAAGCATACAAAATATGCTTTTACCCTTAAATTTGTCTGATATGGAAGCTGAAATCAACACACTTGCAGGTTTATCTCCAAGTTCTTGTGTCATTGCTCTTCAATAAATGTTAAAATGTTGTGAATAAAGTGCACGTAAATAGCAGTATAAATGAAGTATAAAAAAGTCTGATCTTGTTGTCATCAAAGACAGAATCTCCTGATTTCAGTGGACTGACCCATAATTCTGATCTGATTATAAGGTAATAATACCATGTTCATGGAGAGAACTTCAGCTCAAAATCTGACTAGCTGAACTTTAGAATTTATTGCTTATTTTTCTGCTTGCAGGTTTACTTTATGAGTGAATTATTTATTTTTTTTTTTAAAATTCTTTTTCTTATGTGCTACTGTACTAACTCCTTAGAGTAAATCCATCTTATATATGGAGTCACTTCCAAGTGTTTTGCTGTTGATCATGTGGTTTATTTCTTTAATCAGTGCAGTATTACATTATTAGACATAACAAAAATAAACCAAAGACGTTTCTTGCAGAAACCAACTTAAGTATGCTTAGAGATATTTAAAGGGTTAGCCTTAGGCTTTTATGATGTAGAAGTAAAAATGAATAGCTAAGTGGTATGTTATACTTTGTCTAAAAAGCTCATTTAATTTTATGGCACGGGGTTTGCATCTGTTTTCTTTTTTCCAGCAATATTTTACAAAGTTTTGTGCCACAGCTTTCAAAGTCACTTATATAACACAAAAAAGCACTTAAAAAACACGTAAAGAGCTATTGTGGCAAAAGAATAAAGAATTTCCTCATGTCCTCTAGTAAGTATCCTGTTAAGTATCCTGTATGTTATTGAGAGCTCCTTCATCATAGAGGGTGGTCCACTGGTAATGTACAAAAAAAGGATAGTGTACAAAAATTAAATTATTGTTTGACCCCACATCATTATATGCCACATAACTAATTAAAGCACACTTTAACAATGTACTCTTAATGTGCCGTCTGTTACTTGCATGACTCACTCATCTTTCACAAAGAATAAGTGATTTGTATTAAATGAGAGCTGCTAAGGATGTTTTTGGGGCTAGCAATTGCTGTCATTGCTATGTTAAATCACAGGCCCTAGCCTGGGATAGAAAGAGACAGGCTTATCTTGAGCCAGGAAAACAGCACCACAGGACTGATAGCTCTGACTTAGGGCCTTGTTTAAAAAGTTATGACTCAGTGCAAGCAGCCAAGGATCCTTAGCCCTCCTCAGTTCACTCCAAAGCAGCCATTAAGAGCCCTAATGTTCAGGTTGCGTGCCTCACTCTGATTATTTTTGGGAAGTTGATCACAGCAAGCCCTTTTTTTCCTAATAAGCATTCATCTTCATTTACTGGATGAAGGGGGCTCTTAGTGAAAGCTTTATACATGGCGCAGGATAATGGTAATTTCTGCCAAGCTCTGTAGCTGTGTGGATGGACTGTGAGCCTCTCTTTTCTTTCTTTGAGCTGTAAAGTAAAAATCACATATCATAATAGCTCTCCCAGATACAAGTACAAGCAAATTACAATATGGATAACAATTTGTGAGGGGATGAAGCTCTTTGGTCTAAATTGACAATTGGTTATGCTAAAACTATATCATGCAAGTGCATAGAATATATATAAGAGGATCTTGTGCAACAATACCAAAATTTTAGAAAATGCAGAAGATTAATTCCTTTTCTTTTAATAGGGGCTCTTTTCCTTACTGCCTCATTTTTACGGTCAGGCTTGTTCAGCAGCAAAGATAATGCAGGGAAAACTTTTGACACACTGTAAAAGTGACCTTAGATAACTTGTTTATGCTTAAGAACATAATTATTTAAAACTCTAGGAGAGCCAGTGGTCCTTGGGAGTTGTGAGAATGAGGTTTATTTTCCTCATGAAGTCTTAATTTCCAATTCAATATTATTGTGAGATGTCTGAATTTAATTGCTTGCTGTCCTGGGACTGAATGTTGGCTACCTGAGCATTAAGAAGGCATAATTTTGAGAGCAGAAAATCATAGATAAGAAGAAAAAATTCAAATTTTTGAGGGGGTGAAAAGGTTTTTCCAAAGTTATCCAATCTCTTCAGCCCCAAAGTGATATTTTAACAGAAGATGGGAAATACAGCAGAGATAAACAAGGTGCATACACCACTTTGCACATATAATACTAACTGATACCTATTTATTTATGTGTGAGAATATGTAGCTATTCTACAGCAAAAGCAAATGGATTGTCAGGGTGATTATGGTGTTAAACACACAACAGGTTATGAATTCAACATTGAAATAGTTCGATTCTGCCCTTTGAAAGTATGAGTAATCAACTGGTTCCTACACTTTTAAATAATGGGATATGATGTGTCAGAGAAGATGGTACTATTTAAAGAGCAAAAATCTGAAGCATTAGGCAGAGTATTACATTCTAGCCTGATTGTGAAAATATTTAAAAAATATAAAGTATTTACACAAAAGTGAAAATATTCAGGGCTACTGAACCACCGCTGAACTATAATTGAAATTAACTAATTAATGTTTTCAGCATGCCATTTACTAATAAAAAATATTTTCTGTTTAATAGAAAGTAGGAAATAACACTTTTACAGCAGTCAAAACTTATAATTTCTGAATACTGTTTTATGGACATTAAAATATATATTAACATGCTAAAGAATGACAATAAAATATATTCTCCCCCTCTCTCCTCAACCACCTGCAAGAAAACATGCTCAGTCTAAAAACTTGAGGAGTCCAAACTGGTAAAAATATGAAAACGGTTTTTCCAACATATTGACAGCAGCTAACATTTTTAAAGGGAAAAAACCCCAACTTTATTCTATTCTAAAGAAATTTGTTTTGCTCACATTTTCCCCCAATGAAGAATAAATCTGCATCTTTATTTTTCTGCCTTCTATTTTCACATCCCTCTTTCCCATTTTACCCAAAATAATAGTCTCACAAGACGAAGTATAGCAGATTCTAATGAAAGGGGAAATTACCACTGTTAGAAGTGATTTTTCACTTCCATGTCTGTTGCATAGTTTATGTATTCTATTATAAAAATAGAAGAAGGAGATAAGAAGCTTTCACAAGACATCTAATTATTTCCTCTAAAAAAAGAACAACCAGTGAACTAAAGACCCTTGTGAATTTGGACTATCTGGAATACATAAATTCCCAGCCTAATGGTCAGTCTAGTTCTCCTTTTGCCCATCTTTAATGCTTTTATATTTTGCTCTTCTCTTTTGATTTCTATCATGGATCTTTATCTTTCAGCTTTCCCTGAAGGTGCCCATACTGATGTAATAAAGTGGATTAAGGGGGCATTTCAGCATAACTTTCCAGAGGCTCTGCAAGGGGTCTCAGAACAGCATGAGCTAGGTTCCTTTCACGTAAAACAATTTCTGGAAAATGCCCTAGCTTCAAAGGGGTAGGCAGAGGAGGATATCAGCTCTGAGACTCATAAAGTAATAGAAAATCCTGAAATGCGTATATTACTTGCATTAAACCCTCAGTAACAATTCTTGTACTCTACAGATTTTGTCCAACTGTCCTGTGTTACTTGCTAAGCTACCCAAATGCAATCTCTTAAAAGGGGACAATAATTGCTATCTAGGTAGTATGTCCTAAAGTCAGCTCTTCTCTCTTTGCTCAGCGCTATAATCTCAAGTAGTCCTCTGAAGCAGAGAACAGAGCTGGTGTTTAAGGCAAACTTGTAGTTTTCACAGACTTCCCTCCCTCCCTCCAGCGTATTTTCCTTGACATAAAAAATTGTGGGATGGTCGGCAGGTGTTCAATTTGAAGATAACATGCTTCCTGCTATGTGATGACTATCTTAGTATCTTTTACTGTCTATCACATAAGTCCATTCTGGCTCACTGCAAAACCAGAGAAAAAACCTCAACCCAATGCTTGTGCTAGGAGAAGTTTGTGCCTGTACCTTGGGCTGTGGTGTGCCCAACAGCTGTTGCTATTTTATCTTTTAGCCAGATAAATTCTGCTCTACTGCACTTCCATTTATGAAAATGCAAGTGATGGCAGAGGTTATGCTAACAGGAAGTTACCATAAGCAAGGAATTTCAAAAGGAATTTGTAGGGTTTTCACCTGTATATCTCTACGTGTTTCGTCTCATTCAGTGTTTTTCCACTACATCTTTCAGAAAACTACGAGATCAAAAGACCAAACTGGCATGAGATTGTTGGAAAAGAACATGCAGAGTCTGGCCACAAGCCAGAATGTCAACTTCAGAAAAAAACCAAGGGAGGGAAAGAGAGAGAGAAGATAGAAAATAGGACTAGAAGACATTTTCATTAATTTTAGAAAGTCTCCTTTCCGAGGAGCCCATGATGGATAACAGGAAAAAACATACAGCAGTTAGTGATTCCAGCGAACAATAAAATCTATAGAAGTTATGTGTACCGAATGGCAAATGGTGACAAAAATTAAACAAAAGCTTCAGGTCAGTGTTTAGTATGAAATAAGAAGGCAATCATGGTGACTTTTCAACATGTTCTTGAACTGGATACTAAGAAGTTTATATGAATTGGAAGACATGACTTTGGATGATCGAGAGCTAAACTCCTTAGCCCGCTGATAACAATGTACAAGTGTCAGACATGCTTGACCCGTGCTTGGTACTTTTATTACATTGGACATCGGTCAATTCAGACTCATAAATGCCAAGATGACAAAGCAGATGAAATTCAGTGAAGTAATAAATCGTTACAGTGTTGAAATGCAGCTGTGGTGAGGTTGTAAGCAAAGTCTTACATATATTTAGCAACATCAAGTGCCAGTGACTCCTCGTGAGCTGTGAGCAGCTGAATTGGAGACAGTTGAAGGAAGCAGGAGGGCAGTTTTCTGAAAAATGAAAGATGTAAAATGATCATGTAAAATGTAAGATTTGATTTAAAAGTCAATGTTTAGTACTGGTTACACCTGAAAAGAATGGCATGGGCAGTATCTACTGCTGAAAACTCAGAGGATGAAATGCAAAAGACAAGCATCTATAAATGCAGCCAAGTTCGTGCTTCAGTTTGAAGAAAGAATCAAGCATTTGTTAGAACGGGGTTTATTATAAAGTATCAAAGTTGGGCTTAATGGAAGAAATTGTCCTCAATGAGAATGATCATGTGGCAAAACTACACCCCAAAGACGTGACAGAAGATTAAAAGACATAACTACTTTAGTAGATAAGTTGATGTGTATTTGAAACTCTGTAAGATGATAACCTTGATTCTTGCTGGTTTTTTACTCTTTTGGGGTAACTACAGGTACAGAGCATTACAAATAAGCAGATTCTAGCATTTGTGAGCTGCAAGCCATTGTTAGACTACACAGAGACTTTTTTTTTTTGCAATGTTATTCAGTAAGACACTGACCAGAAGATTCTTTCAGGCACTTTGGTTCTCAGTTATTATAGAAAAGCATTCTAACATGAGTGTTTTAGACTTCAGCTTGCTACCCTTCCCTTTTTTGTTCCTGAATTTCTTCATGCCTGGTTTCTTTGTCTGCTTCCCTGGCAGAAGTGTCATTGTTTACGTCAAGCCCATTAGGAAATGTTTGAACAATCTTCCAAATGTGGCAGTGTCTTCTGAAGCAGACCACAGAATAAGCAGGTTCTAGCATCAGATTTTGAAAGATCTTGCTGCCAAAGTTCTCAGATATAGGGTTGTTCAGTGAAATGAGATTGTCTTTCATCTCATCAAAAGAGACATGGATGGATACACACAAATTTTAGGGAACTCCCTGTGGGGTTCTGTTTTAACCTATTCTGATAGTGATGCAGGAAAGAAATGAGCTACATAGTGTATATAACAGATGTTTAATTGCAACTGGGGAAACATTCATTATGAATATTATTCACACCGTACTTTACCTGTTCCTCTGGTGAACACCTGTGTGTTAGTAGTGCATGTGGTGGTAATGTGAGAAACTCTCACTACCAGCCTTTTAAATTTTACTATTCCCTCTTTTTTAAAATGTGCTAAATTAGATACAGAAACAAAGAAACACACCTAAATAAACAAAGGAACATAAAGAACGTGAGCAATACCACACTGCCAGAAAGAGCAGGTGGAAATGTAAGTTTAAGGGCCATTAAAGCACTGTGAAATTTTTCAGTGTGTCACAATTACAGGAACACCTGGGTCAAATAAATTAGGACTAATCCATTGGGGGTGTTCTTTACAGTCTACTCTGGTCTCAGAATGGCTTGACCCTAACCTGTAGTTCTGAACCAAAAAAGAGCAAATTACAAGGAAAAGCTTGCCAGTTCAGGTGGCTGTTTTCAATGTAATCAATTCATTTCTAATAGAATATGAAGATGGCAGGGAGAGAGTACAGATAAGGAAAAGTCTCCACGGGCCTTACAGGGGAAATTCAATATGTACATATGTTTAACTAGAGTGTGAATCTTGATAAAGGCCCTACCTCTGATTTCTATTTAATTTCAATCTTAATGAATGCAGCACTGATGTAAATCCAAAGGAAAGTTTGTATAGAAGAACTACTTTAGGAAAATTATTTTAAAACACCATTAAGCCAAACATTAAAGAGTTTAAAGTAAAACATTAAAGTACTTGCATCTTGTGCTCCATAGGAACATCCACTTGATTTTGCTCCTTGGAAAGGAGAAGGAATCTGTAGATATAAACTGTCCCAGAAGACAGGGAAAGTTGCAGACTTTCTATACTATGTGTATGGACATATATGTACTACATGTACCTCATACACCGCTCCCACCACCAGGAGCATCGCAACCTCCAATTTTCTTGCTGAGAACTAGTGCAATATTTTGGGTTCCTTCACCTTCATTTTATCCACTGTGACAGAGAAGCAGACTCCTCTTGGACCTAAAAGAGTGTCAGAGAAAGGACAGAAACTGTTTTCCACTCCTCAAAATTCTGCTGAATTTCGAATTCTACTGTTTTCCTCTTTAGAAAAAATGATGATTAGCTAAGAGAACAGACAATCACCTTTGCACCTTCTTTTTCCATGACAAGAGCTTTTGCCAAGAAATCTGTTGCAGGATAATTTTTCAAGGGCACAAGGCTTGATTCAATTAAAAGCTTAATAATAGTTAAAAATCAGCCTCAAATCTCACAGTGACTGTATGTGTATTAAGAGTACTCTAATATCCTGCTGTATTATATAATAAAAGTTTCAACAACTATAGAATTAATACAATAACTATTTTTCTAGCATGCACACACATTAATCTTACCTAAAATTATAATAAAAAAGTAAAAGCAAACCAGTTTAAAATCTGTGAATCCTGAAAGCAGAAGCATATTAACAGCTAAGCAAGGAATGATGTTTTCTTTGCTGAATGGTATTCAATAGTCTAAACAAACAAACAGATAAATGCCTGGAAACATGCTGAACCTCATTTATAAAGTTTTAATATATCTAAGAAAATTTGAAGAACATAAATTCAACCTTTTTAATAACTATGCCAGCACTTAAAACAAAGGATCTTTTAAAACAAGAGTTTCTCCTTTTTTACAAGGGTTCTCCTCCCTGTTAGATTTAGGCAGCAATATGTCTGCTTCTGAAAACAGATCATCTAAAATTTATTATCCTAATCTACATGGAAGGAGTCCTAATAACACAAATAAACTGAATTGTAGTACTTTGAGACATTGATAAATGGCAGTTGAAATCAAAGAAAGAGAAGACAGTATCAAGTGAAATAGTATTATCATGTTCTTTACTTCAAGATAAAATACTGAGCTATACTTAGCAGGATGTGATTATTATCACTTTAGAAAGACCAGAAAATTAGTTTCACTAAAATGTGGGCAAGGTCGAAGGATGACCTCTCACTTGAACAGAAGCAGAACCCAAATTCAAATCCTCATTTCAAAAAGAGTCCTTTGAAGACTGGTGTTTATGAAGGGATGGACAGCTGAAGATGATCTTAGGGATCACAAACTGAATCCATAAATGATGTAAATGCTACAGCAGGAATCTAAACTCTGCATTTATCTAAAGTGAAGTCTTTCAGAAGTTCATTACAAGCAGAAGTCCACCAGTTTTTACTGGAAATCCAAAGAAACATCAAAGTCTTGATCTAAAAAACTATCCATGTCATACCTCCTGTAGCTGCCTTAAATGTGGTGTTGCTAGGCTTTTCTTGCCAGTAGAAGAGGAATCTGTTTTGATTTCTCAAGGATATTTGTCTAGATGATATTTGACATCATTTTGCATCAGTTTAAATTTTATGCAGCGTTATAACTACAAAAATTTAGATTAATAATATATTTACATATGCTCAGTACCTACAACAAATTAATCTGAACTAGAATACAAATGCTTGTAGAATGCAAATAGCTATACATTAACTTTATTAGCTTTACTTCAAGGTTAAAAGAAAATATTTTCATGGCACAGAATTTTCATGTAGTAGAATTTTCATGAAGGTCTTTCATAGAAGGTCTTGCAACATTAGAAATTGGAACAATGTTAAAATGAGGAACTACACATAAAGGATAGTTTTACCTAAAATGGGATTTTAGTGCATTGGATCTGCTGTAATTTTGGAATTTTCACAGAAAAGTTCTGTTCCCAGGGAAGTGGCCACAGGACTAAGAAGCATTTGAAGAGTGCTCTCAGGCACATGGTGCTCTTGGGGCAATCCTGTGCAGGGCCAGGAGCTGGACTTTGGTGATCCTAACACATCCTTTCTAACTCAGGATATGCTTGGATTCTATGACTGTAAATTAGGCAGAATTTCCATTTCAACTTTGATTCAAGAATCAGCTCATGAGTCCTTTTACACATCCCTAACAAATAGGGGTTTTTAGATAGAACCCAAAATTAAGTCAGCCAAGAATCCTTATGAAGTGGGTACATTTAATCTGAAGGAATTTCCTCATTAAAATTTGACTTGAAATATTTGGCATAGTGTTCCAGAAATAAATCCATAAAGGTAAATGAATTTGGATAAAATTTAGTACAGTTAACAAATATATGCATCTTTTACATAGTTCTGCTATTGTTGTTTCTAGCAGCTTTCCTTGTAGGGATTGAATCTAGAAAGAAAAGGAAATTCTGAGTATCCTCACTCAGCAACAGTGACATTTTCTACATGTCCCAGTGTTAGTAAATAGCAATAAAGGCCCTCAGGCTCAAAACATGCCTTTTGTTTTAGCTATGAACAGAGACACTAAGGGACTACCTCTGAGAACTCAGGTACATGTCAATTGATTCCATTAATGAAAATAGAAACTTAGGGTTCTTGGAAGGACTTCAAAGATTCAGCCACCTAGAGCTGAAATTGTAGAACAAAACATCATGATGTTCTGTTAACAGACAGCTTTTGGCAATAGCACATCCTTTGGTTTCAGTGTTTCCAGTGGGGAGTGTTTCCACATTGACTGTTGGAATGGTCAGATGGCAGGAAAAAGATTAAGGCAAGAACAGAAAAGATTTTTATATCCAGAGGATTTAATCTGAAAACTATCTTGCAAATACAGTGACCAACTCTTTAGCTGCTACTGATATCACCTTAGCGAGGCTCTAATTCCTCTGGGCAAACAATGTTGATTTACATCAGCTGACAGAACCCACCATCACTTTTATTTCTGCAAATTCTGCAGGTGGAGAAGGTTCATGCTTTTCTTTATGTTCATTGAGCGTTTAATTCTAGTGGTGCGAGAGAGGAAATTTGGAGAGGTTTTGCAAGGGCCAAATGAAATTTCTTTTTCAGCATAGATTGCTATACCTATTTGGGCTGGCCAGACCAGATAAGATACCAAATGAAGCAGACCTCTGTTGGATTGCTTGGTTACAAAAAATTGCTTGGTTGCAAAATGTGGAAACATAAGCAAATGAAGCAAATGAAGAAGTTCCATATGAAATGTTGGTACGAGTCCCACCAAACTGAAACTCTCAAGAAATATAGACTGGAAGTTTAATATCTGAGTCTAAACAATTTGATCTTTTATTATCTTTCCAGTCATTTCGACAAAAATCTTATTATGAAATTGTGGGACACAAATGTCAGGAACTGTGTGCCTGCCCCCCAGCTGGATGTACACTGGATCATACACCTCTGATGGATGAGATAAAGAGGGAAAATACAGAAGATGGGAATTCAGTTTAAGGCCAAAGGGCCAACTTTACCATGGAAATAAGAGACTGAGAAGAGCATGTTGGGTAAGGTGCTGTTTAGTGAGAGGGACGGGGAGGCAAATCAGGGACTGAAAAAACAGTTTCTAAAAGAAGTGAGGAAAGGAAGAGTAAGAGAAATTTGAAGCCAAGACATATTAATAAAGGAAATTCACATAAGAACTGAAAAAATTCCAGTTGTAGGAAGGAAGCTATGTTAATTTAAATTGAAAAGCCACAATGAGAACATTGTTATGTTTAATCACAAACGCCAAAACCCAGAGCAAACCAACATGACAGCACTGGACAGTGGTGTAGGAGTTGGTATAGATTTCGTCTGCCTTGAAAAACAATTTTCTTGCCTAACCTACTGTTTTTTTAAAGAAAACCTTTCTAGGACTATTCTACAGCAAAGCACAGAATATTTTCTTTTACTATAATGGCAATTACGGTGCTTGAGAATGGTTTACTGATTATGAGTTTAAATAATTTGCATTGAAATGCAGAATTGTGTATTTCCTAGTTGTCAAATCAGGTGGCTTCTGGTAAATGCTGTGAAGACAGCTCTGAAGTCTGTCAAGCTATGACTGTTATATGATAAATGCACTGATGGAATATGATTGTTTACCCATTGTTTAATGGATAATAAAAATGCTTGTACTCCCAGAAGTGGTAAAATAATGAAAATAAATGGAAATTTGCAGATATTTAAAAAGTGCCTAGGAAAAGCAAAATGATAATTAAACCAGACTCATGTTATATATGCATATATCTGTGATTATATTTATTATTTTGGCTGTTTAGTTTAATATTTGCAAAGGCTGCAGTTTTAGTTAAAAGAGGGTTAAATATTCTTTCAGCTCTTTTAGCCAGTTCTTTAGGTATGAAGTTATCTACAGGAATGAGTCATTGAAGTCATTGTAACTTTTAACTTCAAAGGGATAGAATGAGCAGGGTGAAGAGAACTAAAGGATTGTGCTCAGTCATAAAGGAGATTTTATCTCCTCTCCTGCTCCTCTTCCATTCCACCATGGCCATCCCTAATCTGTGTTTCCTAAACTGTGTAGTAGCCCCTTGCAGGAAGTTGCAGGCACAAAGGAGCAGGAGAGGAACCATGTTTCACCAAAGGAATTACACTGTCACTGCATTTGAATGAAGAGCTACAAAAAAGAGAGTAATGATTTGTGTCCATGCTGGCTGTGGCAAGAGCGAGCCTGTCTGAAATTCAGAGAGAAAGGTTCATTCTCAACCAGCAGGTAGTGAATTTGAAGGAGTTAATAACAAAAAGAGATTATGTAGACAAATTTGGGGCATCCCAGCTCTGGAGGGTCTTCAGGTACAAGCCAAACAAACATTTTCAAGAATAACACAGCTAGAGCTGATCATATCCTGGGGCAAGAGATAGACCAGATGACTTTTCAAGTCCCCTTCCCAGTCTATTTTTCTGTGGCTGTAGCTGCTCTGACTGACCTCTTGTACAGTCAGTATCTGTTGTAGTACTGGCACAAGCATTAATAAAAGCAGTAATAAATAATAAAGAAGTAATAATAATAAATAATAAAGCAGTAATACCCAATTTTCCGTCACTGAAGAGGCTGATCATTCCTTATTCTAGTCAAGGGAACAAGACCAGAAACTTTTTTTGCTTCACCTCAATACAAGAATGTCATTAACAGCAGTCATTTCCAGCAGAATATCACGTGTCTGCCAAAGGGTGGGAACGTGAGTCTCTACCTATTTCTTATATTGTATTTTCACACTGTCTTTTCCCTCCAAACTGAGACAGTAAAAACCCCAATAGCTACAAATAATAATGTTTGTTCTGAAAGGCAGGCAATAAACCTTTAACAAACAATGTCACTGTAACCCCTAAATAGTAATTGTACTGCCTAAGGCATCTGATAAAGGATTCTAGTGTTCTTGCTATATTGTGTCAGGCAGATACATCAATCAAACTCCATAATGGTCTAAATTGGAAAATAGGGTAGTGGGAATAAACAGTTCTAAAAAGTGGTGAAACTTTGTGACAAGAAGCCTTAACAGACCAATCTTGATTCTAAACATAGAAGCAATTTTAGGGCTTCTCTGGAGGCAGAGGACAATTATTGCCTAAACAAATAAACTAGTGTCTCAGTACCTCCGGCATTCTCTAAAGTTAGTTTGAAAGAGTTTTGAGTTCTGAATAGTAAAGTTTCAGGGACATTGCAGCTTGACCCATTAACTTTCATTGAACTGTATAGGGACATCCTTTCAGATAATCCATATACTAAAGTGGAATAGAATGAGAAAACTGGAATGTGTTAGGATTTTAGCACCAATTCTTCTGCCAACAAAAATAACTAGATCTGAACTAAGATTAAACATACATGTCAGGAGCTGAATTTGACTCCAGATGAAGACTGCACACTTAAGCTTCTTAGGTTCAACAAAAGACCTGAACTTCAGATTCTATTGGGAATGTTTTAATCTGTATGGCAAAAATGGACTTATCTGTGCATTTATATTCTACTGTGCTGTGGGCCTCTGCCTTGTAGGTGAACATGGAATCCAGAGCCTACAGGTTTGTGCTTACATTCATACTTGCATCATGTACTGAATGGAATCATATGATGACAGAGGAAAAAGAGTTTCCCAAGAGCTTTTCCTCGTGGGATGTGGTTATTCAGATTCTGAGAACAATTTTAAATGTCACAAGGATTTTAGGTTTCTCTGAAATAGCTTAGCTTCTGTTACAACTTGAAGTTGAAATTTCTGTGTGAAGTACTCACACCCTCTTCCAAGAATAACTGAAGAGATTTTCTGTAAGGATTAACCAAGATACAAAATTCAAATAAACTGGTCATGTGAATATAATCTGCATGGTTCCCACGGCAGAATGATTTCAATAAAATATTTAAGCTAATGCATAATCTCACATATGTTGCTTTATCATTCTGTAACATTCCATCTGATGTGATTTTACTTCAAATTCGAAGCTCCATCAGCATGTAATTGTGGAGCAAGTGCAGTAATTTTTGTGCAGTATCACCTTATTTCAGTGGTATGAATTGGTAATTTGCATTTGAAAACTATCTGGCTGATAAGCAGCTGCTCAGTTCTGTTGTTGCTCTTTATCAGAAGAATTTGAAGAAGCTCCCCAACTCACAGTGTAACACCCTGCTTAAACATTTATGTCTGCCTGAAGAGGTGCTGCCCAGTCATATTGTAGTACCATTTTCCATACCTTCCATTTCTATCATGCCTTTTGTGCAGAAATATATAATGCAACCTGAAAAAAAAAGACTGTTCTCTTCCCTCTCTACCAAATGAAGTTTGGGTAGGTTGAATTTTATTAGTATTTATATTTTTTGATTTGTGGTTTGCTAATCCAAAAGCATTTGAATTGTGTTTACCTTGAAGTTTTCTTCTTCCATCTTTATGTTTCTCCTGGTATCAGCACCATGAGCTCTATAGTTCTTTTAGCAATTTCCACCATTTCTTCTGCTGTTCAGTAGAGTTGCTTTCATGTCTTACTGTCCTCATGTCATTGTAGTGTTTTGTGTGATTCAAGGAATGCAAGCTTCCTTTTAATTTATTGCAGTTTTTAAAAAAAAATCTGGTGTAATTAGCATTATTTGCTTACTTTGGCATTGTTCTTACATTTCAGATCTACATTTCTACTTTCTCTGTCATTATTTTAACAGCATAAAATATATTAACAAGAATAGACTGAGGAGACATGATTTATAGGATGAGTACCCTTCCCATGCACACTCCTGCTGGATTTCTTTTGAGTGAACACTTCTATTAAAAATAAAAATAAAAAAATAAAAATTCTATTGTTTCTATTTTTTTCAACACTAGGAAATATCCATCTACATTAAAACTGAAGAAAACCAAGCTGTATTAAAATTACCAAGCAGTACAATATCTAACACCGTAAAACCAAGCCATCCTAGATCAAAAGAAGAATCACATAAAGCTGTATTCTGCCTCCAACTGTGGCCAAACCAGACCCTGGAAAGAGTATGAAAATGGCAGGTCTAGGTGGTATTTGCAGCTCACCAAGCAGTTCAGTTCAAAAGATTTAAAATTTGTAATAAATAGGAAATCCAAATTTTTCACTCAAGAATTATCCAGTATTCCATGCAAATTTTTCCATATTTTCATAAAATGTGTCATTTAGGGCACTTTTTGTGTAATCAACTATATTTAATTTTGCTATAAATGAGAGAAAATGATAGCCATGCAAAGTTAATTTATCTGTAGACTAAAATATTGTTTACTTTTATGATCTATATATAGGGTGTTTTCTAAACTCCATTATTTACGGTAGAGAAAAGATTTTTTTATATGATGTTTAATTAGATTAAAAAGTGGATTTGAACAGTCTGGAGATAGCTCAAGATCCAGTTTTCAAATGTTTTGACATTTCACCGAGTTTGAAAGTAAAAAGGCACATAGCAACTGGAAAAGGAAAAAAAAAAAAGTTTGCCTTGTGTAACCTCATGAGTTTTTAAAGTTTATTTTTAAGGGAATTCAATCTAGGTTTAATTTTATTCCTGGAGGTTTGTTCACCCATGACATGGGGTGGAAACCATGGGGTGGGAACCAATGACCTGGTTGCAATATAGTGAACTGCTAAATATCTGCACTAATAAGTAACAGCATCAAATCCCTCTCCTGCAAATAGACTGTCTTTCCTGCTATGTGAGCAGTATCTAATACCGTATTACCATCTCCTGAAGTATTATTGCAGTGGGGCAAAAATCACTTTCTTTGATGAAAGTGGTAGAGCTAAGGAATGCATCGTGAATTTAGAAGTTAGTTTTGGTGTGGGTTTTGCTAAAGCCATTCATACATGTGGTCATGCTGATCCTTCTGATCAGTCATGTAATTGGTCTGGCTTGAAGGAGGTTAACATTTCCACCTCGTTGTGATCACTTAAACCATTTAAGCAGCTATGCAGAGCAAGCAGACTGGGATGCCCTGTGGCAAAACCCTCCTAGGTTCCAGACTGATGAAGCATTTGGCACTTGTCACTTACTGGGTAATAGTGCATAAATCACACACAATATTTTGACCTAAAGATACTCAATGGGATTAAGTTGCATTATCTTTTTTTCTTTTTCAGAAATAACAATATTAGAGGGATTTTGACAAAGATTAGAATGACAACCAGGAACTTTATCTCCAGCATTGTAATGAATATTTATACTTTATTACAGATGTATTAGGACTATGTGAAGTGCATGTTTTTCTACAGTTGGATCCTGTAATTTCTCTTATACTCTCATGTTCTTGAATTTTTTGCAGTGTCTACTAAATTGAGTGACAAATTACATTCGTGCATTCATTGTATTTCTCTGAATTTTCTTCTCCTCCTATTTTTCTTTAAATCTCTATTATAACTTCTGAAACAAGTCTAAACAACTCCTTATGAGTCCTGAATAAAATCAGATTGATAATTCTGGTTTTTGCTTATTTTTAAACTATTTTTCTAATGATTGGTCTCATACATTTGGTGTGTATCTGTTCATTGTAAACAATTAATTGTGGATTATTCACTTAGTTGAGCAGAGGACCCCCGTTTCACAAAAGAACTGGCTCATGGTGGACTGTGGACTTATATATTATACATAAAGCTCTTTTTCTAGGAGATTTGCTTATACCCTCCATCAGCTGATGTATTTGCAGGTGTACAAGGATGTGCCTCTCACAGATTTCACATACAGTGACTTTGGGCAGATTTGCTTCTTTTGAAAGCATTGTTGTTTTAATCTGCCCACCAAAGAAAAGGCATCTTAGGGAACACCTTCATCTACAGCTACCAAGTTATCTGTGGGATGGGAGAGACCTCAATAGCTTCATTCTTACCATATGGGCAGCCAGGGAACACACCACAAATGATAAAAAGAGAAGGAACTGCTAAAAGGTAAAGGTTAACTTCATCTTGCCTACAAAACACTTTCCCCCCTTGCTATCTACACAGTCTATCCCACCCTCACTTTCTGCAGCAAATGAAGCTTCAGTCATAATGTCCCTTTCTTTCATTTTCTTCCACCTCAGTTCTCCATAAGTGATGACAGAGAAACAAACCCTGCCCTCCCAGATTTGGGAAATCTTTGCTAATTTTGTTTTTGGTGAACTTTGGTGGTTTTGATCCCCCTTTCCATCAATTGTACAGACAGACCTGGCTAACAGTTTTAATTTCCTTGTCAAAAAGATAGTTTTTCTCGATTCACTAATCTCTTAGGCAATTACCCAATGAACAGTCACTCTTCTATGAAATTTTCTGGGGATTCTTGTTCCTCTCAGGCTATGTTCATATTAGCAAGTAGTACAATCAAACAGGAACAGAGCTGCAGACTGGGGTATTTAACACATACATTGTTGGGGCAAATTTACTTCAGACTATGTTGAATTTAGGAAGCAAGGAAAGCCCTGGGAGAGTTGGGAAAATTTCCTTTGAGGAAGCACAGACACTTCCCTTTAGCCACTACACACACAGCTTGTGCCATGTTCAAACCCTCTGTCTTCATTGTAAGCAAGAAAACCCTTTGAAACATTTACATTACTTCAGCTGAAGAGAGCACTCCATTCCTGTGTCCTCTCATTCATCTGTGTGCTAAGAAGCCTGAAATTTATCTTGAACCTTGAGTTAAAAAGGGAGCAGAAAATGCTCTTTTCAGTCCTTAAGAGACAGAAGTTTGGGGATGGAGATGTTATTTGAAGACGGGTGGTGTGGGAAGCAGCGCAATTACTGAAGAAAGCTCTGTAGGACTGTGCTCTGGGGTGAGAAAGTGGCTCCTTATTCTGCCTCCTCCCAGCTTTCACCATATGATCATATTTTCAAGACACTTAAGTCTCTAAGATTGTCTTTGCTGAAGTGGTTAGTGCCCACGTGTTTCTAAAGCTGATGGGAGTTTGCCTTTGAAGGTACAAACTTCAGGGAATGTTACTTTTCCTACATTAGGAAAAGGGTAAAATGTCAGCTAGGCTGGTCTTACTTGTAGCAGCTGCTTATATATTTCCTAAAATCAAATACCTAAGTACCAAAATATTTCAGTTTAGACAGCCATCCACAATATCTTTAAGGAACATTTTATTATTTTTCAATTTTTACCTCCTTGTTCCTCTTTGAATTCTTTCCCTCTTTTCTTTCCACTTCCACAGGCTGAAGTCTCCCACACTGCTATGAACTACAACCAGGGGCTGGATAATAAAGCAACCTCTTCTCTTGTCTTGCTCAGAAAGTCTGTGCTGCAGAGGAAGATGGGAATAGTAAGATTATGGACTACAGCTGCCTGAGGTATTATGGTAGTATTTCATTACTGAAGTATTTTAATTGTGAGCCAAAATAGTTCAGATTTTGTTTACTTTTGAAGTTGAAATTTTCCACTGCTTAATTTCCCTGAATAGCTTTAATGCTATGCAGTCTGAAGATGGTCCTAAATGTCTCTCACTGGACATCCAAAATGAATTTAAGTATTTTTCCTGGTTTTGCCATTTTAGTGGTCTTAACAATAGACATCGTAATAGAACATCGCCATTAAGAAGACTTGTGATATTTAAGTAATGTTGAAGCATACGTTACTAGAGTAAAAGTTGTTCAAAAAACTGTAGTAAAAGTAGAAACGTGTTCAAATAAGATTGCTGAAGAATCATAATTCTGGAACTAAAGAGGGTTTTGGTTGGAATTTATGTAGGTATTCAATTCAGAAAATTTTAATTTCTTGCTACAGACATTAGGATTTTGTAATTCTGCAGTAAGAGAATCACAAACAGAATACAAGTATTACTGCTGAAAATATTATACAGTATCTTTATAATATGCTTCAATGTTATACAGTATCTTTATTCAGGAGTTGTCTTTCCAGTAAACATAAAATGTTTTCTACATGTTTCTTGTTCAGAATACAATTTTTCTTCACATGTACAACGCTACGGTGTTTGCTAACAATTTCTGTGCTCTTGAGCAAGTTTCTACCTGAATTTCACTGTTTCAAAGGTAGTGGTGGGGAGGGATAAGCAATCAGCTAAACCTTCCAGCCTTTTTTAGTGCTGTCAGGTCAAATGTATTAACACACTGCTCTTCCTTAGTGAACAGATTTGCCCGAGCTGATGCACTCTCAGGTCTGGCTGTGACAATGAGGTTTTGGACAGTGTCATACCTGCTCATGTACACAAGTGACATAACCCAATCAAGATACCCCTGGTGACTCAGAAACTTTAAAGTCTGATGATGAAACAACTCTCAGTTTTGTAAACATCAGTGTTTTCCACAGTGGCACATGCTTGTCTGTTAGCGTGGTGTATTAATGATGTGTATTCTTTTGTCAGAGTTACTTTTAATGTGCCTGAAAGAGATTTTTACTGTATGTTTACAGTGCTTGCTCCTTGTCAATTAGAGGAGACACTGCAGCTTAGTAGGCTCATGCACAGATTTTTATAGGATGTCAGAACAAAATGATTTTTTATTGACGAAGGGTCAAACAACTTGTGCTTTTTGTTATGTCACACTAAACAATATGAGGAGCATGTTAAAAAAGCTGACTAGAAGGCAAAGACTAGGAGAAATGATTTAAAGCTACATTATCCTGTTTCTAATTCCTTTTCTTTCTTCCTGCGGAAATGTAATTGCAAGAGGCTGGGAGAAAGGATTGGAGCATTGGCTTCTATGTCAGCCTTGAAGAGAGTCATAAAGTCTCTTTTATGGGTTTCTCTCTAGCCTACTTCTACTTTTCCAAATTAGAGGAGACAATATGACAATCTTAGCTAGCTCTGATCTTACATCTTAATTTGAAAACTCAGCAGCAATATCAGTGCCCAACTTTAGGGGATATGAGGAAATATTTTTGAATTTAAACAGTTTCCCATTGACCTGCAGTAAAGGCCCTTTTTTACAATTGTCTGCACATTGCTTTAAAGACTTCCTCTCCCCCAGTTTTATTGGTTCTGATAATAAATATTCTGGATATCTAGTGTCTGTCTCAGTTAAGCTGTCTGGTAGATCCTAGATATAGGAATCAAATATGCATTTGGAAGATTCAAACTGTAAGTTGTGCTGAAATTTTTCTGAATTGAGTACAGCAAACATAAAGCACTAGAAATTATAAATCTGCGAAGCAGTTGAAGATTTTTTTCATCTTAGTTTGCTGAGGACTAGGCCTGGCTGTTTTACATATTTTGAATAATTTTAAACTAACATCTATGTGTTTTAAACACCAGAAACCTTACAGTACTGTGTATCACCTATTCCTTACCATTTCCTGGCATCACTTAATAAAACCCCTGTGGCTGCAGCATGCTGCTGGTGCTGGCGTACCTTGGTCATGACCTGGAAGGACCACCCACTCCTGTAAAAGAGAGGGTGAGTATGTCTGTATGCTAATTCGATTTTAGACCTCCTTTGAAGAAAAAGTATGTGTGTCCTTCAGGCAGCTTCACTCTGGGCTGAGCTACTTCTGTGGTGCAAGTTGAGTTTGTCAGGAGCCATTTATAGCTGTGTGCATAAGGCAGAGGGTTTTTTGTGTGTGTAGGTGAGAAGGAGAAGGGAAACATTTATTGGTGCTTTTGTTTCCTTTTCAACTTGAAGAAACCCCAGCTATTTTGCCATTTATGTTTGGAAAAATATTAAATAAAAATAAAAGCACTAATATTAGCAAAATGGATTTTTAGTTAATGAGATGTGATTGATCACTATGAAAGGAAAAAAGTAATATCCTATTACATATAAATCTATGTGTATTTTTTAAAGATCTAAATAATTTTATTTACCACAAAAAAAAAAGCACTTGCAATTAGGAATGAAAAATGCAGTAAGTCAACAAAGAGAAAATAAATTTATTGAAGTGAGTTTGCAAATCACAGTTAATTGAGCCACAAACAAAGCAGCAAATAAAGGAAATAATGTGGTAATTGGAGCCCTTATCCCTTATTGGCATAGATTATGGCTTGCTATCTTTTAGCAGTATTAAATCATTGCATGTGAATGTTGCCAAAAAAACTCTTCATTTCCTTTTAGTGACTTCTTACTGCCCTCAGTTGAAGTTTAATAGAAAAGGAAGGACATGATGTAGTTTTAATGACAGGAAACCCATGGCTTCCAAATGAATAAATTCCATCACTGGCTGCCACAAAGTGTGCTAATTATTTCCTTTGATAAATTAAAAGCCGTAAAAGTCCAAAGTATATAGCATGTGGTTTACAGTTATAGTCTGCCTGTCTGCATTATTGAAAGTTCATATAAACCTCATTATTTTAATTTAATAAACATTATAATTATTTTTTACACCAGTAGGCTATATAGAAAGCACATGTTGAAGACAAACTTGTCTGACAGAAGCATAAATAGCCCACAAACAGAATAAGCAAGGAACATGATGTGTCATGCATCATGATAGCTCAGGTTTCTTATGATACTTTCAAATGAGCAGATGCTTATTTTTTTTAGCTTTATAAAAAGGAGACTAGAGGCTAGCTTTATCCTGTAAATTGGTATCTCATTCTGTAAAGTGTGCTTTGATGAATGATACAGTCCCTTGCATTTTACAATAGAGTTTGAGAAAACTTCAGAAAAGTCTAGGGACACGGGGAGAGGGAAATGGAAGGTTTAGAATAAACATTGCAGTGAAAAAAAAAAGAAAAAAAAAAATCCTACCAAAACCAAGCCTCCACCCCCCCATTTATCTAAAAGAATTAAAGATATCCAACTGTGATGTAAAATAAAAAATAATCAGGGATGGTTTGGTGCTGTTTGGTTTAGTTTTTTTAATTTTTTTTTTTTGGTTGGAAAAAGACCATATCCAATGACAGAATGAGAGCCTGAATATTTTTAATGACTGTTGTACTAATGACATTCAGGCCTGCTCAGTCCCTCATGGGATTAGACTTTTACCTTAATGCAAAAAAAACCCAAACCAAAACAAAGACTGAAGAAACTGAAGAATGAGAAACAAAGCCAGTTTTTATAGGTCATGAAAGTTCATTTTAGCTTATTGTTCTAAAACATTTTGAATGGCAAATGCTTTACTTTCAGGCTAGTCAGACAACACAGTAAAAGAAGTATGCTATAGTGCCAAACTTTTTGCTGTGTCCTGATCTAATACACCTGACTACAACTGTAAACTGACTCAAATGCAGTTTTAAAATAAAAAAAGTGTTCAGCTGGGCTACATGCTAATTTTGCTAAGTGTATTAATTTGGTAATGAGGCTAGGAGTTTCTGGAGACACAAGACAGAAATGGCATGCCAGAACAGAGGGCACAGGTTCACCCAGCAGATATCTGGAACCAGCAGGAGGATGAACAGAACTAGGTCTGACAGGACCAGGAAAAAGCAAAAGACATGCCAACCACTCCATCCTCTCAAATTTAAAATGCATGTTAAAGAAAGCAACCACATATAGTGATTAAAATGACAGGAACTGGAGCACGTATTGTTTTTCCAGTGTATCTGATAAAACACACTGTAGAGGTGGGTATGCACAGATACCTGTGTGTTGCTGTGGGACAGCTGCAGCTCCCAAATGACTGAGCCCTGTGTCTTGTCAAATGAGTGATGCTACAGCTCATATCAGAGAGCTTATTTGTGCTGCTTATTGAACTGTGTTGTCCCTAGTTCAAGTCAAACCCTAATGACCAGCATAAATGCATAACTGGTCTGGCTTGATTCTACCAGAAGTAGCTTTTCTGAAAATAGGTAGAGACCTCTGGCTATGTATGTCTTTCACCAATTCAGTATTTCAGTGCAAAAGAATCTATCTCCCTGGTTTGCAGAAGTGCATGACTAAACTTTCTGAAGCCAGCTCAGACTTGCATGTGCTACAGGAATGAAGTCAGTGGATCTGTACCAAATTGCAATGATGCTGACTTGGTGCTGTAACAATTAGATATTTCAGCTAGAACTTACCCGGTTTAGAATGATTTACACTTCATCATGTTATATGGAAATCTGTAATGGTCTGTGAGAAAAAACAGAGAAATAAAAGTACCTGACTTCATGAGAAAGCGCTTGAGTCAATTCCTGAGAAATGGTATTTTGCTTTTTGGTGAACTGACATGGAAACATCCTTAATTTTTTTTCTCTTCTTTCATTGTTACATGATAATATGAAAAATGTTTTTGAGGAAATACACAGAGTAAGAAGTTTTCTGAATCTTTTCACTTGAGAGGGAGGGTGAGAAACAACTGGGGGAGGTGTTTTAATACTCTTGCAGAAATAACTGGTGTTGCAAGGAAATGTAGGAGGGTGAGCTCTTCTCTCATGGTACTTAAATGTACCAGGCATTATACTCAAGGTACATTTAATTGCAAAGAGATAAATAAAATATATTGAAAATACCAAATTTTTGCAAAAACACTTGCAAGAACGTCATCTAGACAAAGGGCACACTACCTCTGGATGTCACTACTTCTTTGTAATAACAAGCCTCTTAAAAATAGAATAAAGGGCTATTAATAGCATAGTAAGGTCAAATCAAATGAAAAATAAAAATATCACCGTGAACTGTGGGAAGATTCTAGTGTACAAATTACTGCTGACTAACAATTAAAGGACCTGTCATAGCTTGCTGTGTCTGTGGTACAAAATTTGGGAGAGATATGGTAGTACATTTTTAGTTTTGATTATAAAGACATATTAGTGTCTACTTGGAAAATGCAAAAACACATTGACTAGGTGAAGGAATTGTGTTCCTTTCTTCTTCCTTTTTATTTATTTATTTTTTTTTTGTAATTAGTGGGAGGAAGATAAGATTACTGCTTTTTAGAGATTATTTGCTTCATTGATTTTTCCTTCTGCAGTCATAACAAATCTGCTTACAACTGAAAATGTCTCAGAACACATAACTACACATATTTTCATGGTATCTTGCTGGATGAATAATTGACTTTTTTAGAAATGCCATTGTGAAACTACCTGTAGAGACCAAAATACATTGTAAAAGTTTTCTTTAAAATACTAAGGGTATTTAAACATCTGATTAATATTAGCAGTATGGAGTAGGAATATTTTGTTTTAAAAAGTTTTACTGTCTATTTAGTATTTCTTCTTGTAGTAGTTCTTCCGTTAATGATGTGTATTTTGTGTCCTACATTTTATAGGATTTTTCTCTTCAATAACATGTTTTGACATGTAGAACTATGAGATGTGATTGATAACTATGAAAAGAAAAATAATATCTTATTACATATAAATCTATGTGTATTTTTAAAGATCTAAATCATAATATTGAAGGAGCAGATAGATGGGGAAGGACAAGGTTGCTGTGAAAATCCTTCTGTTTTACAATTTATCAGAGGTTAAAGGGCCTAAGAGCTGGAGAGGACTATGATCAAATGAATATATATCCCATCATTTCCTGGCTTCTCAGACAAAGGCATATAGGAGTTCCCTCTCTGTGAAAACTTACTGCATTTGACTATGAGACACAGGGGGAGGAGGGGCTGTGGTTTCCTTATATACCTGCAGGAGGTCAATGTAAGCAACAGTGGTGAAATTCTCTGCTTGAATTTTCAGGGCTGTTTACAGCTCATGTGGCACAGCACCACAGCATGTGTGGCTGAGGATATGACACGAGACCTCTCTGAAGCTCTGGGGTAGTATAAAAGCGTGTTCAAATGTTTTATTTTGCCTAGGCACTAGGAGAGTTCTTGATTTAAAGATTATAAATCAAATGCTCTTCCATACTCTAGGCTTGTCACTGGCATTCCCTGTAGAGTCAGTTGTGGCTTCCTGGTTTCAGGTTGGAAGAAGCAGCAATTTTCTGGGGGGCAGTGTGATTACTTCTGGTCTATCCAAAGGGCACAGAGCAGGGAAGTGGCAAGACTCTGCTGTGTTCCATGACACAAGCTCCCTGTCAAATGAGAGATGATTATTTTAAAATTGGTTTTGGCAGAATAGGATTGCACACACTATCTTCTCATTGCTAAGTGTCATGGCCAACACAGGCCAGTGTAAAGCTGTAGATGCAATTACCACCAGAAAAATGTTAAATGGCTGAATTTGCTGAAATATGGTGTTTCTTATTGTCACAAAAGTTTTATCTGCTTTTATCAGATTTCTATTGAGTGAGTTAGGGAGCTAAATAATGTTGTTATCCTATGTAATGTTTCCATTGCCATGAGGTGGGAAAGCATGAGAGTTAAATATCAAATGAGCTGCTTGAAGCTCTAATTTGAAATCCCATCAGGGTCACTTGTTTACTAGCACTAATAGTTAACTAGTGCACAGCCTTTAAATTACTGCTTATTACAGAGCTGCTGTTCTCACCACTGTGCTTAAGGACCTGTCAGCATTTCCAGTGGAAAACTCTGTTAACAAAGGCTTATGACTTTGTCATGAATATTTGCTCTGAAACTTGCCAAAAGTCATCTCAGGTTAGGAACAGATTATTTCCATTATTGGAGACTGTTTGACTGGAGTGGGAAATAAATTAGTTTTCAAACTCTAGAAAAACTGTCTGAAATGATTCCCCACTACCATACTCTACTGTATTGAAAATAATGTGAGAAGGATTCTGGGACACTGGGGTAAGGAAAGGGCAATACAGTGAAAAAAATGAACAAACAAGTTGTTTTATTGAAGCTTTGCAGTGGATTCTGTGGTGGTAACAAAGCACATTGACAATTTTTTTCTAGCATTTGCAAAATATTGTTGAAGCTTTGGTTAGAATTTTGGTGTTTTGACACTTCAGTTTACTTCTTTATATTGACCTTTTTAATCTCATTTATTTAACCTAGTGACTGAGGTGACTTGGATTTGATTCTTAGCTGTCCATCAATATTTTTGTAGCCTCAGACCTGTAATATAGACAAACTCAGGTCTCATTGTCCCATCAGAAATGGTTTTCCTTGGCTACCTACCAATCCCTAGGGCCTGGTCAGATGCTGAGGGTGTAAGAGCTGTTCCAAGAGCTCAGCTTCAGGGCTGTAAATGGCACTCAGAACCCTCCATTTGAAACAGTTATTTTTGGGGAATTTCCTCTTGATTTTCAGAAAATAGTTGCTTTCTTGTGCTTTTTTTTGCTACTGATCTATATTCAAGGAATCTTTTATTCAGAACACAGCTTAGAGCTTTTAATGGTGGACTGTTTTATGAAGGAATGACTTTCATTTTACTATTGATACACTGGAGGATGTTTCATTCCTTTAGTTTTTCTTTTCTTTTTAAATTTTCCTTGAACAATAAATGTACTTAAACTCCAATATTTCAAACTTTGTTAAATTATGTTGACTAGTTACAGTTTGAGTTACCTAAATACTTCATTAATCAAATTAGTGTCTTCCTCGATGCCATGTGTTATATTGTACTAAAATTGGGCAGATAACAGCTTCAAACTTTGGAAGGTCATGAATTTTTTATTTTCTTCTTTTTTCTTTCTCTTTTTCTTTTTTTTCCTTTTTTTTCTTTGTCTTTGTCTTATCTTTCTTTTTCTTTTTATCTTTCTTTTTATCTTTCTCTTTTTCTTTCTTGCTCAAGCACACATAAAAACATTACTGTTTTGGAGATTTCAATGCACATTTTTTGAGAAATCTGTAAATCTGCATTTTGAGAAATAGCTGAGTATGGAGCACTTCCATATGGTTGTCTTCAGCTCCATAGTTTGTGATGCATTTTTTTGCTGGAATGCATTCAGGTTTTGAGGTACAATATTTCCACAGCACTATTATTCATGCTTTCTTGTTCACAGCTACAATGTGTCTTTTTCAGCAGGCTTATGTCTCTTGCTGTCTGCTTGTAAGTGTTAGCCAGGAAAAAAGATGCACATGCTAATAGTTTTCTTTTTCATGGAGAAACATATACAAGCATAAATTTCACCAAATTGTCCTTTATTTATGGAGGGAGAGCATCTATTGCAAGTAAATATAATTTTATCTCTGTATTTCGCAAAGGACTGAGAGAAGTTAATGGGATAAATACTTATGCAAATGCACCAAATAATCATTCAGAAATCAGAGTGAAACATCAGTGTGAAAACAAGCTCTAAAGAAAAGTAAATATGACAGCTTTAAAATCAGTTTTGACATCTGATAGGAATTGGTATGTGAGTTGGGGAAAGGCAAGGTCATATTCAAAACTAGGGAGTAAAAAAGACTGTACTAACAGGCCTATAGCCCTGCATATGTTGGGGTTTTTTGGCATTAAATCATTACAGGGGCATGAAGATAAGAAATAAAATTTCAAGAGTTATTTATTATTTTTATGTAATAAGATATGCAAGAAATGGAAAGTAAGTTGGAAAAGCACAATTATTCCTCCTCATTACGCATTCGTTAAACTGAAAGGGAATACTCCACGCTTATAAGTAAACCAAGTTAACCGTGGATCAAATGTAGATTGTTAAAGCTGGAAATCAGAATAAATAATGAATTGTAGGATGTTGCAAAGGAGGTTTTAAAGGAGGTGGAAAACCAATCTAAGGTAAAGATGCTCTGAAGCATCAGGGCTATTTGTGAAGAACCTCATTGTTCATCAATATTCTAATCTACCATTAGGGGAATATTATTTTAACCCCTTGGCTTCACCATGCACATCTGTGTAGAACTCCTTCACTGGGCTCCTGAACACATCACACACACTCGTGCTGTCCCTGACCTGAGTGCAAAGCCAACAGTGCTGATTCATTGTTGTGCTGATAATGCTCAATTCAGAAAAAAAACCAAAAAACCTCGAAAACCAGTAAATTTATTTTCCTTCGAAATCTTTGTACCTCATGCAGATGTTAATTATTTCCTATACGATTTCTGTCATTTAGGTGAAGAATCCATGTGTGCCTTCCATGACCCCAAGTAGGTTGTTAGCCACAACAGAGAAACAGGACTTCAGAGGGAGTTGCTAACCTTCACTGACTGGCCTGTCAGCCAGAGAATGATACAGAGCACCTTCAAAAGGTCCCCTAAGTAATGAGCACTAAGGAGGGCTATAATGGGCCCATCATTAGCTCCAGCTAATATTTTGACCTAATGCCCACATATACTACAGGTGTCAGTGCAGGGCCACCATAGGATTAATCCCCAGGATATTTTGTGGCTGTATGATGACAACACATTTCTTCAGCATGTTGCCTGATTTGTAAACCTTTATATATGCATTTTATAAAATGCAAGTAAATCATGGCCTCTTGCATATATAGTTTAATTCTTTCCTCGACCTCAGTCACCTACAGTGACCAATGAAACCAAGTACATAGCCATATAAAAGAAAAAATAAATGGCAGGGCATTAAAAGCTTATATTTTATTACATCCCTCTAACAAGGAAACAAGGATGGAACAAAATATAAATCCAGCTACTAGAAAAACTCACCCTTTCTTCTATTTTGTGTTCTTTCTTTAAGATTTTTTTTGCTTGTTTGTTTTGACAATTTTTGTGTGTGTGTTTTGGTTTTCCCCCCCAAATGCTGTTAGTACTTAGAGTTTTGAAAAGAATGAAGACTTGTGCGCTCCAGTTCTGTAAGTAAAAGGTCTCCTATAATCTTATTCCCTGCATTCCATGGAGAGTTTATTTTTATGATAAATAACTTCTTTTACACCTTCTTCTAATGTTTTTTTTTTATTATTTTTATTTTTATTTTTTTAATTTTAATAAGCTTATCCACTTGGTCCTTCAAAATGTTAAACATTCTTGTCTTGCTTGAGAGTAAGGATCCTACCCATTGTGTTTGTTAAGGATCCACCTTCTCAGAAGTTACAGCTCTGCCTCCTTTTGTTTTGGTATTTTCTTTACATCATTTCCTAAGAAATAGCAGTCACTTTGTACGATGAACTGAATGAACATTTATATCACTTATATTCTCAGACAGATTTAGGCACAAATTCATCTGTCTGCCTGCAGTCATATCAGCATTGCACAGTTAAATTTTATTAATCTGTGCAGTCAAACTGGTGACTGAATTTCATGGGGCTGTAATTTGAAAGTCATATTGTAGAATATATCAAATATGAAAAGACAATTCATACAGTTTTTGCCCAATACTACCAAAGACACATTGAAACTTTATGATCAGCTAATTTTGTAATAGGAAATTTAATATAAGAAAGGGCAATATTTGACTGATAAGTACTTACTTTTAAATTCTTTCCACAAACGCCTCCACCCTTTTCCCACCCCCTCCCATCCACACCCCCCACTCTTGCCAGCTCCATGGTTTTGTATTCTTGTAACAATTGTATCAAAAACAACTGTATCCAAAATACTGGGAGCTATTTAAAATTGATAAAAGAAGAAATATTTTCATCATTCATGCTGAAACATCAGTTAATTAAAGCAAAAATATCTAATAAGATGGTAGAAGTTCTTTAAAAATGACACAAATTGAGCTAAAATTTCAACTTAGGTTAGTAAGTGGAAAGCTTATTCCAAGATTCACTGAAATGCAGAGTGCAGGGTATATATTTGTGTGTGTAGTCACAGACTTTATTTTTTTTTAATTATGTAACTGTAGATGAACAGAAGCTCCTTTTTTTCTCTGGACAGGGACTTGTTAAGAGACAACACAGACTGCATAAAGAAATGTTAGATGTCAGTTTAAAACTGACGAGCTAAATCTTACTGTATTTATGACTATCTTTATAATAATTTAACTATGTAGATTTGATGCTGAAATATTGCTAGAAATGGATTTTACATCACTATGCCAATTTAGATAACTTATTAAAGGCGCTATTATTTTGGGTAGTTGGACAATGTTAAACTCTAGAAGGCCATTGCAAATAATTTCATTCATTGAGAAACAGCACTTAGCAGAAAAGAGAAGAGAAAAGAAAGTATTTTGGATGACATTTAACTTGACTTAATTTGGGCACGAGGCCTTGAAATTCTCATATGGGCTTACCGAATACAAATCAATGTTTTGTTAGGGTTTTATTTATTTTTTACTTCCTTTCTTAATGGGTTATTTTCAGGGACATTCAAGCATTCTCAGAAGAGTATTTTCTTTCTTAAAAAGAATGAAAACTTACCTTGAGACAAAGATATTCAGTCCTTAAAATGATAAAGTCTGGTCAATCCATGTTTGTTGTTTCTTTCTCTATTGCCACTAAAAATAAATCCTTCAGGAGGACATTTCTTTAGCTCACTTTTTCATTATTTCCAGAGGCAAAAGCTGGCAAGGCAATTTATAATTCAATTTTTGCTAAATCCACAACACCTAATATATATGTCAGGCATTTCAACAGCAGGGTACTTTGGGGATAGGTGATAAATTGTGCTGATTATAAGTGCAAGCTGTTCTTCTAAAATATCATATCCAAAAGAAGGCAAGTATTATTAGGAGAATGTAATGTATCTTTAGAATGTCTAGAAACATAAGAGATAATCACTTCATGTGAATATATTTTCCCTTGAGTTTTACAGCTCAATATTAAGGTTTTACCATGGTTTTGATAGCACTCATCTGAACAGAGGGACCATCATAGGTTGGTAGTCTTTCAGCAGCCACATAGCTCTTAGGCCTGCAATAATTCATTTCTCCTAAAAAAAGAGCTTTACTATGAAACCTGAAACATGGTCATAATAATTTTCTGATTATGTTGGGGAATGTGAAAAGTCTAAATATTATTCTGTAGTATAATCTCCCCTGATCTTTTAAACAACTTTTCAATATTTCCATGTATTTTCCTGTGGGGTACACACAGTTAATTGTTTATCAATACTCCTGAGCAAAACCAAAAACATTCTTCATAATAATCTGGGTTGTTAAAATAATCTGAAAATGGAGAAAAAGGTACTATATCTTGGGAACTTTCCTGCCAGTTTCTTCTTTTTTAAACCAAAAATCTGTTAGTATTACAAAGATGAGGTCAACACAGCAGCTACAAACTGTTAGAAGCAAAAAGTAGGCAAATGTAATTGGTTAATTGAGATTTGAGGAGTGATGGAAACCTTTTCAATTTTATGTTGTTGGTCTGAATTTAGCTTGGCTGATTTTGACTTAGCTGCTCAGCAGATGCTTCTTGTTTGTCTTGCCAACCATAATTTGTATCCTGATCAGACTCTCTGAGGAACAGACTGATTTTGTGATGTTTCTAAACCAATTTAGTTCTCATCCTATACTATCATCCTGTTTTAGGCATATTTCCTTCTTTTTAAGCTTTCAGGAAATTATTTTCATGCTTTAAAAGCAGGCACTTGCTATTTTTTCTAAGACAGGAAAAACACACCTTAAAGGAAAGAAAATAAAAATACAAATTTTATATGCATCTAAGATTAAATAGTGTCAGTAATAAAACCAATAAAAGCTTAGAGAAGAAAAAGACTGTTCCAAAAGCTCCCATTCTTTCTAGTTTCTATTTATCTGCTACTTTTATTTTTCAGTTTCTTTCAAATTGTGTCCTAAATCTCTAGTTCTCCTTATTTTGTATAATATCAGCAACCTTTTGTAGCCCTGAGTGCTTCAATCCTCCTTGTCCTCAAATTCTTAGTTGTTGTATCATCTAAATTCATTTAAAGAAGAAGATGAACAAAATTGAAAAACAAATGATCACTCATGAACCAGACCAGCTTAGTGTGCACACTTGTCTGAAAGACTGATGAGATAATACCTGCAAAAGAATGGCCTGCTCTGACAGGAAAAGGAGAACCAATGTATCCAGAACACCCAATAGCTCATTTGGCAGTAAATGAGAGGTCAAAATGTCACTCTTCCAGTCCTGCCCCTTGCGGTGTTAGAAATCTGTGAAAGAAGTCCTAATATCTGCTCAATAGTATTATAGGCATTCTTACAGCATGGATGGGAAGTAAGTAAATGGGTGGAAGTATGGATAACAAATATATTACCAAAGGAAAAATGAAACAAATGTGGGGAAAGATTGAAATATACACTGTAAGGAAGTCAATGAGAAACAGATACTCTTTAGCAAGAGGAAGGGAAAGATGCTTTGAGGTATTTGAAGAAATAGCAAAGAATAAAATGAGAAAGAATCATGAAAGTGTTTGTTCTCTTTATTTAGTCCTTCCCTCTGAGATTCAAAAATAATTCCTTAAAAGAGGGGATAAGTGTAGTTGAGAATTGCTTGCTCATGATTGATGACATGAGGCAGGCATGGTTTCTGTTTGGCTACTTTTCTTGGGCAGAGAAGGACACTGTGTTATAATACCCTTCTAGATAAAGACATGCTGAAATTTGTAAGGCTGTTAGTTGAACCTAATCTCACAATGGTAAAAGCTGTTACTACAGCAAGTCAGATTGAATCAGCTATTAATAATGCAAAGATGTCATTACTTCCCAAAAGAGATTCTTAGCACAGCTTGTAGCAGAGAATAATATTTTTCATGTTATTGGAAGCAGACGTAGAAGGGGACATTGTCTACTGTGGGAGAAGCAAGGTTTCATGTGTTTTTCTGAAGTGGGTTTTAAAGGGCAAAGAAAAGACACAGACTAGAGAAGTTAAATCATCCATTTTTTTCTTCATAATTTTCCATCAGACAAATTAGAATTTGGACTTCTATTATAACAAAATTCCTATAATGGATTCATTATTGGCCTTGAAGAGCATGGTAGAGAAGAAGGTAATTTTTTTCAGAGGCAATATTTATTTTTTAATATATTTGTCTATGCCCTGATGACACATGAAAGGACTTGTTAGAGGCCTTATGACTTTTAATGGGACAGAATTGAGGCTGGCCTGTAAATATCCTCAAGTCACTGTAAAAAGCATAGCTTTCAGCCTTCTGGAAGAAGAGCAGACCTTTGGTGTAGATGTAGATTTCTAACTGTTTTTCTCATTCTTGGGCTTTTTTGTGGCTTTTGTGGGGTTTTTTCCTTTTTATTTTTTAATTTTTTTTGATATTGAAATATAGAAAACTATTTTCAAAATAAATACAAAACAAGTCCTCCTGAATATTATACTTAAGTGGACTGCTAAAATTGTTACCGATTTATATGTGAGATTAAGAAAGACAATTTCAGACTTCACACAGGGGCCAGCCTTCAGCCAGTCCCCTAATTATGAGAGTCTGTTCCTATACACTCCCTAAAATAAGAATAATTGAATAAAGATCCAGTTCTTTTTCGTAGCAAACAAGAGAGTTTACTTTGACTTTCAAAGGATTTTGCAGAAACATCCTGTTAGGTGAATGTTCTCTCAAAGAGGTGGTAATAGAGTATGGGAAGCAATGGGTGAAGAAGTCAAGACCAGCATCTGAGCTGTGTGATGGAAATGCTGAGGTGCCACTAAAGTACCCCTTTGGTCTTTGCATACTTTTTTAATAGAAAAGAATGGACAGAGTCTGGATCAGCCTTCTGTTCTCTAAATCTGGGCGAATGTAAATCTCCTCTCAAAAAACACAATGAGATTTTTAATGAAAGAAAGCTCCTCAGGTGATGTCATGGGCCTGAAAACGTGGTAGGATCAAAAAAGTACAATTAGGGTTTTCTTACAATACTTCAAAGTAAGTGTGATTTGTTTTTTTATTAGTTCAAAGCCTTCTGTTTTCGTCCTGAGATATTCCTCCTGGCTTTCCCATTACAACCAAAAGCTGAAGAATAAACAGGAATAGTATCCATTTGAACAGGGAAAATCAGGAACTTTTATACAAGATGGTGCCCCTGTTTTGTTGCAAAAACCCAGGTATTTAGGGTTGAGATTTTTGCAAGAAACGTTTTGGAGTCTGCTGTCATTAAGAGGGTGCAAAGAGTGAAAGATAACAAGACTAACTCATTTTATAATGCTGAGGAAATTTTAGTGAAGTTAAAATAAATAGAGACCTTGGGCAAATGGAGATCAAACTTGCAATGACTCTAAAATAGATTCAGGCTCATTCAATCTAGCTGACACTTTGATGTGTTTAAATCCTTGCAGACGCTATGTAAAACTGAATCCAGGCCAACTACACCCCCTCTGTCCTTGCAAATGCAGAAGCAGTGGTATCTCAATTGTAAGAGAACCAGCTCTTTCAAGAAGGAAATTTGTAGATATAACATGAACAGTGGCTGTCACTAAAAGTGAAAGGACTACTTTTGGATGTTGGTGAAGGTTGTCAGAAGGCAAATACAGCATATTAGATTATACAAGCTACTTTCAGGATTTTGCTGTGTGTTCCTGTTTAAAACAAAATCCATGTTGTAAAAGAAGAAAAAGGCAATGAACGTAGTATTTATTTTACTGTACTTCAACAGTAATTTCATAATCAGAGGTATCTTTAAAAGTATAAACATTTCCCATTCCTACAGTTAATATCCTAAAACTGAGCATCCATAACAGTACTCTTGCAATAAGCAACAAAACAAATAGTTTGTGTATCCAGGTATTTACAAGACACCAGTAACAAAAAAGTTTCTCAACAACTTTTTTTACTGTGAACTGACACAAAAAAGTCAGGAAACATGAGGAAACCCGAAGACAGTATAATTCTAGCACTTGGTTTTAATTAAAAACTTTTTCTAGACCTTAAGCCACATGTTACTTGTATATATTATCAGGATACAGGAAAGAAGAGAAATTTCACTGAGGCTTGTTAACCCAATATTCAAGGCAGTTCAGTTAAGAGAAAGAGACCAAACAATAAATGGGGAAGGCTTTCAGTGAAATCAGAATAATGACACTTTGTAGCATGGGATTCCAAAAAGCAACCAGAGGCTCTGTAAGAAGAAATTAATCCTTTTTTTTTTATATTTTCATAACACATTTTTGTGAATGTCTAAAACACCAGAAACAGCCACTTATTAGATCAAAAAGTGATCAAACCATTCAAAATTCAATTTTTCCTGAAGAAATAAAGGTAACTCTTTCCCAAGTGAAGGTCCTGGTGTTTTTTTAGTTTTTTGTTTCTACACAGTCAGTGAAGTTCAGTGTTAGAATCCCAAGCTGAATTTTCTGATTGGAAAGAAAATAAAAAATAATTTAAAAATTCTGTGATTCATTCAGAGTATAATGGCACTGTAACTTATTCTATAAATATTCACATATACATTGCAGGACTGTAGCCAAATAAAGTACTCTCTGATGGATTTGGAAGTACATAGGAAGGTGGATCAGCTGAAAAAAATTGTTATCTGAAAAAGGATTGACTTCCAAGGCTGCTTGTGAAATAGCTTTAGCAATGAAATATGTGCTAGAACAAGAAAGGAAAACCAGCAGATGACAAAATGGGATGGATAAAGTGTATGACACAACAAAACAAAAAGCTTTCCTTAAAACTCCATTGTCATAACATATTCCTCCGCTGGGTCCAGGAACAAAACACTTCCCAGGAAGTGCAGTGCAGGAGCAGGAGGTCGATGAAAGTTATAGATGGGGAAGCAAATGCAGCTGAGAGGTTCAGAATGGGGTATTGAGCACAGAGCTGTGAGTCAGAGCAGCTCTGAGCACTGTGCTGAGCACAGGACAGGAACAAGCATGCTCTGGGACTGAGCCGAGCTCAGTACAGCTGAAGTGCTCTTACAGACAAGCTACTTTAAGAAAAAAAATGATGTCACTCTTTTTACATTGCAAAAATGTAGGCTAGCATACCCTCCTGATGGGGAGTGCAGATACAGTGATACGGCCAGGAGAGCTATGCTCGAGGTTAACTGAATGCCTAACATGTGTGTCCAAGTGGGAGGAAACTGTGGTGAGACAAGAAATGAGAGAAATAATTCATTTAGTGTCTGGCATGATGGCTGTGAATTTCTTTAAAGACAATTTCTTTATATTGTGTAGGTTTGTGGGCTTTTGTGTCTTTCTTTATTGCTTCTGGAGAGAGGTCCATCTCCTTGCTAGGACTAAATTATGATCACTTCAGTTTTGTGACTATTAATCAAGAGAAGGCATTTGCAAGCCTTTCCCAGCCACATATCCTTTGAGGGTTTTGAAAGCTATAGAATGCAGTTTGTTATCTGTCACTGCGAGGCCGTGCCAAGTTCCATGATGCAGTGAAAGCGGAGTCATACGCTGCAGCTGACACTTTCCCACTGACCTCAGCTCATTGCACTGCATAAACAGAAGCTATTACAAGTCAATATGGTTCTTGGAGCGGGGCTATGCTGAAAGGAGTGCAAGAAAGCTTTCCACATTTCTGCAAGGTTCAAAGCGAACAATGTGCTTTTTCTGTCACATCAGCAGACGAGGCTGTCATATCCTCAGTTCACCTCATAAATAATAGGCATAGAGGACAGTTGTATAAAGCTGCAGTTCAAAAGGGTTGTAATCTGACAGCAGACACTGCCTTTCCTTCACATGCTCACCTTTAGCCATGCTTAATGGTTGATGTGTTTCAATTTAATACTGCCTGCTTGGTGAATCGACACCCAGGCTTGCAGGCAAGGCCTTGCAAGGAGAAGCCACCGGGCAAAGGACGAAAAAGAATTTTTGGGCAAAGCCTGGCAGCACTATGGCAGCTTGTGTGAGAAGACACAAATTTGGGAGCAGGTCACTAGGCTTGGGGACCTGCCACAAACCTTTTCTGGGTTGGCGGCAGCTGTCAGGGAAGGGGATTGAAAGGAATTGGCTGTGGCCTCCAGGGACCCACCACCAATCTGGAGGTGGTGGTGGGCAGAGGGGTTGTTTTGTTTCCTGCCCCATCCCCGGAGGTAAACGTGAAGGATTGGAGAAATAAAGCAGGGATTTATTGGGAGGGAGCAGATTTACTGGGAACTGGTGGGCAGGGAAGCATTAACCTTCTGCTCCCTCTCCGAGCTGATCTGATGGTGGTGGGGCGCACAGCTTCTGTCCCTGCCTGTCTCTCTCTCGGGGTCCTCCAAACAGGCCATGGGGCCATGGCACCCTGGATGGGGGCATTTCATTTCCTCCCTTTCCCCCGTGATCTGCCAACGTAAACAACTGCCTACTTTCACCTAAACTGAAAACCAGATCTGCCTCTAATCACGGTGGGTGACTGTTGACATGTGTAGAGTTTGATATTTTGATAATATTATATGTCTGTGATAATACTTCATTACAGTTATGTCCTTGGCTATAATTCTTTCAACACAGTCACTTTTCTACTGCCCTTTGAGTTACAGGAAAGAACTGTAAGGCCACATTTTGCTCTGATGGTCACATTACAATTCAGATGATTTAGAATTAATCAGCATTTGATATACCTTTGAGAAAGAGCAAGCAATGCATTTATTTCTCTTGTTTTTCTTCTAAAGGAAATTGTGCATGTGTTTGGGAGAAAGGGGAGAAGACTTTTTTCCCCTGCTCAGATTTGCTCGTAATTTGAAACCATTACTGGTGTGTTGTCATATTATATTCCTCCATTTTATAGACTCCTTACAGTTATTTCCCTGATTTCTTGCTTGCACAGAGGAGATCATTAAACTATGACTTGAAAATTAGCACTCCAATCAGCAGTTTATATTGTGAATCTGTGGGGGTTTATTCTTTGTATTTAGAAAGAAATGTATGTCAGATTGTGTTTTTAGTTTAATCTCTACTAAGTAATATATCTTGTGATTTGAACATCAGGAACTTGTTCTTATGTTTTGAGAGACGAAGGTAAACCTTTGTTTACCGCTTCTTTCACAGATGGTAAATTCTCTGTGTATGTTTATCAATAGTCTGAAATCCCATAAATGCTCTAGTGGCAATAATACAATGTTTCATCATCTGCCAAAATGCAAGTTTAGACATTGTTTGAAAGTCAATTTTGTGATTTGTAAAATCTTTAAGAATATTTCCGATACTTCCTTGAAGTAAAATTTTCCTTTGGATTGATAAATTTAAATATTTCATTTAGATAAACTTGAAATGTATTGTGTTGCTATTAGCCAGTTTTTATTAATCATATAAAGTAAGATTAAATTGGCTCTAGAAGTAGAGGAATCTAAAATTTGAAAATAGTTACCCTACTTTTGAGACTAAATAACTGTATTTGCAAAGTTGCTCAATGTTTTCTAGAAATTTGTTCTGAAGGCCAAGGGGAGAGACGACTAAATGCCTTTGTTTTGTTTCCTAAAACCAGCAAATTAGACCAATAAAAATATATTTTTTCAAGGAAGGTAGGAATCAAATGCTTTTAAAGTAGATTCTATGCCCAGACTAAAAGGGTATTTTTTGCAGTTGGATCTAATTTCTAGAAAGTTTTCTGGAAGAAGTGCCTGACATGTCTCTAGCATGCAGAATATTGAACAGATTTGTATTTTGCTAAAGCACACACCTGGTGCATCTTCCTGCCTGCAATCCTGAGCCCATATGATTTTGGACAATATGAATGTGTCTCTTTCCCTGTTGCTGATAATGGAAGATGGAGGTGAACAAACCCATGCAGGAGCAACTGGGAATGTGCTGACTTAATCCTTAATGAGAATTGCAAGCATGTTTTTCTTGCGCAATCTTATCATTAGACTGTCATCAGTAGTCAAGACAACAATATAATCCTGTTAGAGGCAGTCAAGATTATGGCCTTTCTTGGGTCATTTAGATTCACTTCACTGCTGATGTTTGGCCTGAAGGCAGGGTTATTTCGATGTCTCCAGATGGCACGGTGTCTGCCAACCTGCAGAACATGCACGCTCAACTATCTCCTTGTGCATGGAGTTCAGCGTGACTCTTCATCATGCAAAGAGGATGCCTCTGTATTAGAGTTTAGTGATTCACTTTTCCAGCAGAAAGGTGGGAGCTGTCCCCTGACCATGTGTAAATGTGTTTCTGGTGAAGGTCTGCATCTGCAACTGTGGCTGATATGTAGGTACTCATCTCAGATCTAAACAAAGTCTGAAGATGCATGCTCAAATATTGCCCACAACTCCACAACATCTCTACAAGATCTCTGTAAACTCCTAAATTCAGATGAGATGTGTGACTCTTCTCTTACAGCGCTGTGAGAAAGTACCTGCAGGTTTGAGATATGGCTGAAGGCCTCTTGTTTCTTATATTAACCTGACCTGTTTTATATTTTTATTTTAATTTCTAGTTGTTTTGTGTGTAGTAGGAAAGAGTTACAAAGACAGGCACTGGCTCTGCAGATGTAGGAGCAAGAATTAATGTTTTGGAAAAGGAAGACATGAGGGCTGAGATTGAAACCTGAGAAAAACTTCTGTTATTCTTCTTGCTGGCCTAGTTGTGTTTAACCAAAGGGGAAAAGAATTGATATAAGAAACAGGCAGGAACTAGCCCCAGCTGCTGTCTGACTTTCCCATGAGCACCCAGAACTCCTGAGCTTTTTGTGAAAGTCTCCCTCACATTTTTATTTTGTCCAGCCTGATTTTTTTTTCCCAGCAGATGTTAAAAACAACCTTTTGCTTGCAAGAAGTTTTGCTTTGATGATTCATTGTAGTCTGAAAAAAAAGTTCCAAATCAGCTGTTAGATAAGCAGAGAGCAAAGCAGTGTTCAGAGTATGTAAGTGACAGAATAATAACCTGGCTGATTACAAGGTTAGGTGTTGGTGTTTCACCTACTAAGCTAAATATTCACAATCTCTTTTTCACTTAGGTGTCCAAACTATAGATGAATCTTTTCTTTCTCAATGAACTTTTCATCCTTTTACTGACATCAATTCTTATTTATATTCAATTAACCCAGAAAGAAAGCTTCTGGCAAGGCGAGTCAGATGTTGTCTGCTGAAAAGAGACATACAAATCTTGTCACATAGCTTTTATTTCTATGGTCAGGAACCCTCAGGCCTATTATTAAGGCAACTTAGGCTTGTGTGGAACTTTGCTGTCTCCTGCACACTCTGAAATAAGATTACATGATGGAGAAGATCAATTTACTGAGAACATTTAAGCTCTGAATATTAAGCTTTTTGTGCAATCACATCTCCTTCCTAGCTGTGTGGCAAAAAAGCTAGCCACAAGATCCTTGACAAATTAGATATTACCACATCTAACTGTGTATATTTAAGCTTATCAAACTGAATCGTTGCATTGTGACTGTGCTCTTACACAGACAAGGACTCCATTTAATAAATGCAGTGCCATTTAATAGTAATTAATCACCCAACTAAAATGTCACATTAAGGTCAAAGAGACCAGGAGACAAAAAGAAGAGAACATTAAATTCAGCTGACAAACATAGGAAAAGAGAATATAGAGCCAAAGAAAGTTCTGGGACATTGGCACTGGTAAACATTTAATCCAAACTTCTTTACTTTCCGTTCAGTTCAGAAATAATCACATTCACTTGGTTCAAAGCAAGGTCATTTTTGTAACTTTTAAATGAAATTTCCTCATTGCGTGTGCAGTGACAGCCCATTGTAAGCTTGGAATTGTTGGTGCATTTTACAGATGTTGTGTTCTCTGTATTTGCTGTTTCCTTCCTCCATGTTTTTCTCATTTTTTCTTTGCTGTTATGACATTCTTCATGTGTGGAATTTTCCTCAATATGCCCTGAATGCAAGCACCCTCAAAAGTCTCAGGTTTTGGAGTTTGATTTCAATTATGCAGAGTTTGATTTCACATTACTACTGTGTAGTGCTTTAGCTTTTGTCGTGGTTTCATCACTCAACAGCAACAAAACCAAAAAGAAGTTATTCAGTTAAATAAGAGGGTTATTTGTGTTCAATGTTTCTATAAACAGAAGCTCTACATAGGAAGCTCTGATTCAGAGGAAGCATAGTTACCATCTGCAGAGGAAAATGTATATGGAGCTCCTTATACTAAAATTGGGATATTGCAGAAAAGGAAAAACTCTGTTGTTAATTCCACTTCTTCACAATTGTGTTAATCAATTTCAATGTAAGTTTATGAACAGATTTCTACATGTGGACCTATGTGTATATGTTTCCTTTGTTTTGCATAGTGTTATTTTTCTTTTCCTTTCTTTTATAAAATATAGAAGAGAGCAATCACTATCCACTTTTAAAACATGCATTTTGAGAAGCTAAATATACTGGTTTCTGTGCGTGAAGAAATGAACTTGTAAAATACTGTCAAGGATGAAAATATGTTATTGTCAGTGGATGTTACAAAATTCAGACAAATGGCTTCTAAATAGATTTGTTTTTTAAAGCATCTATCATTTCTCCTTCCTGTTCCAGAGTTCTCAGTTTTATGTCCAAGGTTTTTTGTATGAGCATTGTAAAAAAGAGTAATTCTTCAAAAATTACTCGACATTTGGCAAGATCTGTCTTTATAACTTCTGCATCAGTCCAAAGAATTTTGGCCTTTGCAAAGGTTAAATATTATCTTTCAAAATTGTGTAATTCTGTCTTTGTCAGGAAGTGTCTTCATTTTCTATAATAACCTCTTCTTTCCTTACCTTTAATGTCAAAAAGCTCACATATGAATGCTCAGACTCATCGTATTGAAATATTTGGCACTAATTTCTCATACTTAGATGCATGATAAATATTAACTTGGTACTGGTCATGGCTGAGACACATCCGGAGAGATGTGTGAAGTGAAATCATAGTTTGCGGTGCTGGTTATCATACATTGACGCACATTTTAGTTTTAATGAAGCTTTTGATGATGCAAAATTCCAGAGTTCTGATGGTAACATCTGAATTACCTCTGCAGGCTTTGAAGATGAAAAATTACCATTCTCTTTCAGTTGTCTACATTTTTGCTGATTTCTGGAAGAACACAGTTCACTGTATTTCCACTGAGCTTCTGGGACAATCCTATAGACATGACCCCATTTCTTACACAGCCCTAACAGTCCTCCAAGAAAAACATGTTTGACAGTAAAGGTTAAAATATTATCTTGTTTATTTCATAATCCAGTGGTTTCCAAACTGTGGTCTGCATTCCAACCTAGTGGGCTGTCTTTAGTAGTGCTTGGCTGGTCTGTGGTCTGCAGCAGATCCTGTGGTTAGCTGGGACTCCATTAGGAAGAAAATTTTCTGGCCGGTAGCACAGTCTCTTCCAAACTGTGTGATCCTCAGCCCCTGGAACACAACAGGGTCCTATGTCAGACTTACATGTACGAATAAGCTGCAGAGGAAAAAATGACAGGGACATGTTCTCATGAAATGTGAATAAGTGAGAGAAATTCAAGTCACCTGGACAATTTAGATACTAGAGATTTATGACTTTGGGCAGTCACATCTAAAATGCATATTAACTTTTTTTTTTTTTTTAAATTAAAAATAACTAAAAAGCCCCATCTCAGAGTCAGTTCTGTCATGTAGAATGGTGTAAGACAACAACAGATATCATAGGCAGATTTTTTTTCCAAACCTAGCTTGTGCTGTGTTTGAACAAACAAACAGTTGGCCCCATAGCAATTGGTAGCTGTAGTAGTAGGTGATTTGCCTTTTTTAGGCTATTTTCAGCAGCTAGAGGAAAGCCAGTCATTTTTGTAAGCACAGTTCACAGCTTATAGCAGAGATAGTTTGGAAACAAAATTTTAACTAAAGTAGAACATTCACCAATATTTCAATATTCTGTTCTGGTTCTATTCTGTTTTCTTTTCTTCCCTTGGCATCCCTGAAATGGCACTCTACCTCCACTTGTGTCTTGCATTCATCCTTTCATACACTCTGCCTTTGGTCCTTTTCTTTTTCTTTGACTTCAACTTTGGTTTCTGCCTTTGGTTCCCTTCTCACCCTCTTTCCTGCCCTCTCTCATCTTTACAGCTCTTATAAAATTGCTGCATTTCCAATACACCTTCTATTTGTCCTGGGTGTGCAGGCCATTTCTTTTACTCCATCGTCTCTCTGCCTGGAGTGCACTGAGAGTGGAAGGGCTTTGCTCTCATCTCTGTCATTTCCAGAGACTGCTCTCTTGCTATCTGTTCCTTCAAAAAACTCCTTGTTCAGCTCCTTGTAGCTCTAGACTGGAACATACTCTTCTGACAGACTTCTTGGGGATGAACTAATTTATGTATGTGCACTCTGAGAATGTACAATATGAGCTTTTGTGAAGACTTTTGGTTAAATATAGTTGCAAGCACGTTGCTGTTGCTTTGGTAACCTTGTCAAAGTACACTGCTAAACAAACAAGTACACAAAGAGAAAAATATCTTTCTTTATAGCCCAGGTATTTGAAACACATTTAGAAAATGTTTCTTTGTGAGAAAAAAGAGTTGGTAAGCAAAAGTTCCACTATAAATTGTACAATTTTTTGCCAGAAGGGTTGGCTCCAATGTACATAACACTGTTCAGTGTGTACATCTGCATTTTTTTGAACAACAGTATGGGTGCAACAGTGTCTTCACTTTCTACCTGTGATTTCAGCACATCATTTTCCACGGAGTTGTTGCCAGAAGATGGGGTTTTCAAAACCCAAAGAAATATGGAATAGTTTGCTGTCTAAATGAAATACTGTAGCTTAACTCCCTATAGTTAAAGAACAGGAAAAAAAATAATACTTTTAAAATAAACTCAAGTTTAGTTAAAAAATGCACTGTCAAACCTACCTGTGTTTTACACTCTTTTGAGAGTGACATAAGCACACCATTACAGTTGCCTCACTTTAAACTCTTAAGAAGTTGCTAGCTGCAGTGTATCTTAAGGGAGAAGTAAATCACTGACCTAAATGGTAATTTCATCCTCACCAAGGGTTTGCACGAGGCTGATTATGTTAATGTAGTCCCATAACTAGCAAAAACTGGGGGCCCCCCTGTCCAAGCTCATAGCCTCCACATAAGCAGGGGTTTTGCTCTTTGAGCTGAACTTAATGCAAATGTAACTGGGACAAACACTTTTAAATCCCTACACATATAGCAACCTATGTGCAACACGGGGGAAGAAGTCAGCTGGCTTGCAAGGAAGGGTGAACATGCCCTCAGTACAGTCCTCTCCTGAGCCTTGTGGGATACTGGTGTCTTTGAGAGACTTGTTCCCATGATGAGGCACACAGGGCGTCAAAGCAAACACTGTGCATTATGTATACATAAATATATGTGTAAAGGCTCTACATTCTGGTCACAAAACAGAGGAGGCAGGCTGTGCTGATGAAGTCCCTTTTTTTCCAAAATACTTGCCTGCTTTCTGAGCAATGCCATAACGAGCTTACCTCCTTGAGGATCGCTCACCCCCTCAAGGGGACAACATTCCCCAGCCTGCGCCTGAGCTGGGACATGCTGGGTGTCTTTTATTTGTTTTCTTTCCTGGTGATACTACCCCTCTTGGAGCAGACGCTTTAGTGAGATGGATGGCACTCAGGTAACTGGCAGTTCAAGGAAGTCCTTCCCCGGGTTGTTTACAGCAAGGCGTTTTAGAGCAGCCATTTAGCTTCCACCCTGTCCCACCCCGCTGACCAGCTGTAAGTGTAAAGGCCGCCAGTGGGCCTGCAGGTCGCTGATAAACTAAACCCCCATTTGGCAGGCAAGGAAGCCAGAACGATAAGGATGTTGATTTATGTTTTATCTGTCACTACATTTTCAGTAAAGTTGGGCAGCGAGCCTTAACGGAGCGAAGGCTGTTATCACCTCTCCTTAGCCCTTTAAGTGCAGCAGGCTCTTTGGTGTCTCTCGCTGAATGCCGCTTTGTTAATTGCGACGGGAAACAGGACCCGGCGCTGAGCATCGCCGCGCTCTGCCCGGGCGGCACTCGCCACAAACCCGCCGGATTTGGGAGAGGAGCCCGAGCCCAGGAGTCACACACACGGAAGAGGGTTCGTAGAAGTACTCAGCGTTTCCTGGACTTGCTTCTATCATGTAAAATGTACCGCATACCTTGAAGTGAGTGTAATGGCTGGCTTAATTGGAGATAACTTCACTGAAGTGGCCCTAGTTACCATTTATGTCAGCGGTGAATGTGCCCTTTAGCGCTGAGCCCCTCAGGTATGGCTGTTCAGCGTAGGAAAAACCTGACAACATTCATTACCGCTGAAATAAATGCTGTGAATTACATCTATGATTAGGTACCATTTTCCCCTCATTTTGGATATGTGAGCGTTATTTTTCTGAAAGCATTGTAGGATTTTACACATTATATTTAATGGCAAACACATTTTTAGTTTTGTGAAGCACCACGTGCTTTTTGGGGCCAGTAGAAGTGCCCACAGAGAAAAGGGTGTAAAGAGCTGGGAGAGAAATGCAAGCAGTAAAATATGGAAGTATTCTGGCAAAACCAGAACATGGAAAATCTGAAAAAATCCACCCTAAGCAATTCTTGTTGCACAAGAATTCACATCCTATGAAGAATGTTAAAAATACAGATTTTTCTTTTCCTTTGTCTCCTTTTGATTTCTTTCCCTTTTTTTTTTTCTTCTTTCTCTCCCTCTCCCCAAATATTTCGTCTTACCTTTCAAGTCTGTCATTCTATTTCTTTCTAAACAAATCTAGAAAGAGAAAAAGGAGCTAGTTCCTGCTTGAGGTCAGTGGGAATTTTGCCATTGACTTTAAATAGGTCCAGAAGCGGGCCCAACAGAGCATTTTATAGCTTCCTTTATTTATCTTAGGTTTTATTTTGAGCAATGTGTCTTTTGTATGACTGCATTATTTCCACAGCGAACACCATAATGATGGCCTCATATACATTATTATATACACACGTACTGAACAAAGCATTATTGATAGTTATACTCTTTTAAACAAGAGTAAAAGACAGCTATGAAAGTACAGCACCAAGATGCTTTTATGGTGCAGATTCAGTACAAAATTAGTGTTCTCGGCAAGTCTGTGCATGATACTACTCCGTACCAATTGTCAAGAAATCTGCTAATTACTGAGGAACAGGTGATTAAAAGGAAGTAATTAATGCTTTAGTCTAAGAAGCCAGGCCTGCATTTGTTTTTGTAAATGATGCTCATAGCTGATCTGTTCTTCCTGAGAGAAATGGGAGAATGAGTCACTGCTCTCCAACTGGAATACAGCAGGAACTCTACTGAAAATTTTGAGCTTAATATCTCTAGGCTAATGGGCCAAGGATAACAACACAAAGTTTGGCAGAAATCTAGTTGATAACCAGGGATATCAACTATAGAGTGTGGTGGTCATTTCTTACACAGGATTCAGATGAACAAATGAGGGAAGTGACTATTTCTGGGTTTTGTTGATGACAGTTATGAATCTTGGGTTCTTTGCAAAGCTGTCTCCAAGGAATCCCCGAAGGGCCATCTCATGCTTAGAGATAATTTATCACAATTACAAATGTACTGTATGAAAACCATACCAACAGTGTAAATACAAGAAAGAAATAAAGATGATTTTGCTGTAAAAGTGGCTGCAGCCATGAATTAGAACCACCAGCCTTGCTCTGTCTTGTCAAAAGCGAAGGTAGACTCCCAGCTGGATAAAAGCTTCATCTCACAGAGATCTGGCAATGAGAATGGATCAAAGGCATATTTTTCTCTCACAGTCATTATGAGAGATACTCTGGATCAGCTGTACTTAGGACAGAGTAGCCTGAGAGTGCAGCACCCCTTTCGCCCAAGCAAAAAGGGACAGCTGAACTGTGCGCGTGTGTTCAGGAACCAGAAATGTTGCAGTTGTGTCCATTCCCTTCAGCTAGCTGAAGTCAAAAATCAATTTTCCTTCCACTTATTGTAGTTACATTACTTGTAGGGCAGCTTTGATGCTGCTGGGTTTGTATTCCACAATAAGTTACAGCAGCTGTCTGGAGAACATACAACCTATCTACTTGTGGTTGTCACGGAAAGAAATCTACTGCTAGGAAAACCAGAAGCATTTATGGAAACCCATGGGTGAGGAGAGGCCGCAGAGCTTACAGCAACTGAAGTCCTACCCTGTGAACAGAGGCACACAGACAGTGCCCTGCATGCAGGGTGAAATACCAGCTCTTGGCAACATACACGGTGGGATTGGTGCTTGCACCCAGAAAACTTTCCTGGGGATGAAAGAAACCTGTAGTCATTATTTACCGCAAAAATATACTGTTGGCAACCAGTTGTTACTCTAGAAACCTCAAGAGAAGAAACAACTGCTCGCTGAATGAGCAGCCCTGGCTGCAGCATTACAGACTAGTACATTTGTTGGACTGGAGCTGAGTAAGAAATTTTATAAATAAAATATTTTTTTTTTTCATTGATTAATTTCCCACAAGTCAACAGGGCTAATCTACAGTATACTTGCTTTCCCAGGTATTTGCTGAAAGCTTTCTGCAAACATATCTTCAGTGCTTTTAGTAAATTTGCCTGCATGCAGAGTTCTCCAGTGTTTTTATTATTTATTTGTGACAGAACAAATAAATCTCTAAGGATTTGGATCTTACATAAAAATTTATAATGTGGATATGCCATATGTTCTTGCACCAGCTCTGGTGTCTGTTTTTTCAAGCTTTCCTACCATTAAACTGAATATTCATGGAAAATAGATTGAGAAATGGCGTCAATAACACTGGAATAAATCCAGTATCTTATTCAACTGATTATCCAGGAACAGTTTTGGGCCACTTTCCCAATTCTTATTAAAATAATAAAAAAAAAGAGAGAAAGAAATCCTCTCATCCATTTATGAGTTGTGCCACTTTAAAAGTTGCTATATTCCATTACACAGTCCCCCACCCACTTGTTTGCCCAAATACAGTTTGCTACTAGATGGATCCAGAGCAGCTGCCTTGCCCCAGAACAGCTGCTGGTGCTCTATATTTGCAGCTTCCTCTTGCTCTCTGATACTCCATAAAACTGTTTATATTCCCTGTAAAAGTATTTTCACTCTGTTTGCTTAGTGACCATGCACCACAAATATTCTCTTTACCACTAACAATCATGAAATGAAAATGTTTACAAAACTTTATTTAGTGCCAGTACCTAATAAACCATAGAAATGCTCTGAAGTGAATGTGTGTATGCAATGTGTGTATGCGTGTATGAATGAAGTATTTACCTAATTTTTCTGTTCAGCAGAGAGGTGGTGATGTACTTTTACTAGCACTACTCCAAGATTGCATGCATTTGGTGTCTACTGCCTGGTTTTATAACTCTTTGAAGCTTATTTATGGTCTGTGGAAGAACTGACACGTGAACTAAGCTAACTATTTTTGCAGCTTTATTTTGGAGCCTCGGCCATATCTATTCAAGATCATGTGTTTATGCCACATCAATGCAAACTTGTTTTTCCTACCTCAGATTGGGTATTTGAGCTAGTTTGTCCTGCACTGCTTTGATGCTACCAGTCACAAACCATTTGAACTTTTCTTCCTGCATTGCTGTAACCTGATGTGTTCTGAAAGAGGAATTGTCCCACAGCTTTTATTAAGGTGACACCTTTGAAAATATTTGATTCAATACAAGGAGGGAAATTGTTTGCCTTTGAAGGAACTCTGCTTCTTAAAAGGGAATGACAGCACATTTTAGTCTATTGAGTTAATTGCTGCTATCCCAAGAGTCTGAGGTAGACTTATTTGCTCTTCTCTTTGCTGGCTTGTCTTTCTCAGATGATACACAGGGCGGCTGAGCAACACTTGGTAGTTTTCATTCATTCCTTTGCTACTTCATTTGGTATCTCACACACAGTATGTATCTCCAATGCCAAATCCTCTTTATCAAGCTCACAAAACCAGGCTGTGATGTGTTGCCAGCAGGAACAAAGTGCAGTGGGGTAGAATCTTGGAAGGGAAAGCTTTGCTTATGCACAGAAGGAGTTCATACCCAGCAGCAGCAGCAGGATTTGCTCTCTAGCTGATCTGCTTTCAGTGCAGGGCCGGATTTAGGCAAAACCACCACAGTACCTTGTCTCTCTGAACTCCAAGGACTGAGAAATGGATACTTTGCCTATTGTTTTGGGTATTTTTAAAGCATGTAGTTTGGCTTAGAATATTTATTGCTTTTCTTGTGATCCTGAAATCCGTGACTACTGTCAGCATAGTAGCTGTATTTCTTTTATGCCTAAACTTTGTTCCCACGGTTTATGTGTGCTACAGAGATTCTTTGGTTCAGTGCTTTTTACTAACATGAAAGTGAATAATAATATAGACATGGATTCCATACCCTATTTCATATTATATTCTATTCTGTTTTCATATCCTATTCAAGATTCTGGTAGTCTTGTAAAAGGGATTTTTTTCTATTATTATTTTTTTTCTGTTTAATAATTTCTTTTACACTGCAAACCAAGGACATAACTCAGAAGCCTTCAGCTGGGTGTAGTGTTTCAGTTCCTTTCCTGCCCTTACCAAGTGCAGGAGCCAGTGCTACTCGGAGACAGACTGGGAAAATTTTATTTCAAAGGTACATCTCTGTTGTCTCTTGCATTACAAGAGTTTCACACTCAACTTTACCTTTCACAGCAGCTAAGGGTCAGTCTAGAGAGGACCCAAAATTTTGCTTGCCACCATTAACAGCACTGCCACAAGCACTGCCAGACTTTATGCTCTCTTAACTTGATCTCACAACACAAGTAATATATAAACCCAGATAATAATAAAATATGTTCTGACAGATGACTTTGGGCTAAAAGAGTTTGCAATAAGACAGCACACAATATACTTTTTTTTCCCCCCAGGATCTCTGTATCTGACCTATTCTTAAAATTAAGTTTTGTGGTGTGAAGACTTTTGAGCCTTCCAAACAAAATCTTTCTAAATGTTCATTTAATTTGCCTCTATATATCTTTGTCTGTTGATAAATACTTTCCATTTAAAACAGTACTTGATTTCGGTATCTCTTGACAGTGAAAAGGTTCTTTTTCTTTGAGGATTAAAGACATTGCACCTGCTCCTCTTTCTCTTTTTATAGTGCATAAACAGATATTATGTAATACTTTTACCTGGTATTCTTCCACAACATTCATGTTACAGCAGGTACCTCTGAAATTCAATTAGGATACCACAGATTGGCTTCTGTGCACTGAGGAACAGGGTTTGTGTTTCTGCGAGTTCCTCTTTGGGAAAGTAGCCAGAGCTACCTCATGCACCCTAAATTTAGAGGGGCTTTTGTTTGTCCAAAGCTGTTCAGAATATCTGATATTATAAAATGTGTGGGAGAGATGGTTTTATCTTTTAAGCATCCTTATCCATAGCTTCAGGAATAACTAACTTTTCCCTTAAATCTGTAGTCTGCACATGTTTTAGATTAGTGTCATTTGTGTTTTTGTAGGTTTTATGAGTTTTTTTAAAATAATTTTCCTGTTTTCTGAGTAAATTATGTGAAACATCTGCCCTAAATTTAATCTATCAAGCTCATAAAGGGAAAAGGCAGACGTTTTATGAGTGATATTATAAAATTTAGATAATTATCTTGTTTGTTTTAGCAGTTTCTATTTTGGTCCCTGTACAGTATTCTTCCATTAAAAGACAATTTTTATATGGCATACTGGTAAAGGAGAACAGCCAGTGATCACATAAAAAGTACATTTAATAGTGGTCCTGTTAATCAGTAATATTCTGTGTATTTTTAACTGAACTATATTAATTGTGTAAGCATAAACCTAATCTCAAACCTGTTATATAGTTCCCAGATTAAAAAGGAAAAAAAGTCTCTGTAGAGACAGCATATAATTCCTGTAGTTTTCACTAGCTGTGCAATTTATGCCAGTTCAAGTAGGATATACAAAGCAGAGCAATGAATGCAAGACGGACTTATGGCACCCTTTTCCTCTGCCATCTGCATCAGCTCAGTGAAGTTTTGCCATCATACATCTACCACATGTACAAATCTTTTTAATGCAAGGTGGAAAATTATTCTGGGGAGACATCATCATGTGCATGCCTGTTCTTATCTCCTTTACTAGGTATTTGCTACTGTCTGCTGTCAAAGACAGCATCCTGTGCTAGTGTAAACCTCTGGTATGCCCTGATGTGGTTATCCTTGCTGCTCATGGGTTTATTCCTGACTTTTTTGGTTGTTTGGTTTTTGTTTTGTTTTGTTTTGTTTTGTTTCAAAGCAGCTACTTCCACTAACTTTGCAGGATGGAACCTGGAAAGTTCCATATGTATGAAGTCCCAAATAATAGGACATATAAATATATAAAGACCCAAATATAATAATAGTATATGTATAATAGTTAATTAATATAAATAATAATAGTTAATAATATATGCATAATATAATTATATATATATATATCTATATATATAATATGCAAATATATGAAGTCCCAAAATATAGGATCAAAAATGAATGTCACTTTATTTAAGAGAAGATGCTGCTGCTTCAGCTTAAAAAGAAAAAAAAGGAAAAAAACAAAGCCACTGCAGCTCTCTTCCTTGTAGTCATCCGTGAGAATACTCACCAAACAAACCTTACTGGAGTTGTGAGTGATCTTCCTTCTCTCAGAGCTGGATCATAACCTTTCAAAGCTCACGTGGATTCACAATAATATTTTGACAATGTTGATGAGACCTCACCTCTTGTGGGCAGTTTTTGGATGACACTTGCTCCATCTCATCTTATGCCTTCTTTAAACTCTTCTAAGTCTACTTCAAGTATTTTCTTTCCTGATTTCCACAGTACTTTCCTCTGCCCATGCATGCTCAGCTTGCCTTCTGGGACTTCGTGCAGCCCAGGAGGACCAACGTGTCTAGTTAAAGTAGGATCTGTGCTGGCCTAGTGGGAGACACTGATCCTTTCTGGGTCCAAAAATTTTTGCATGTTCTGTAAAAAATAAAAAAGTGATTGAAAATAAAATGCCCCATAGAAATATAATGATTTTCTTGTTTTGTTTTGTTTTGTGTTTTGTTAGCAATGTGAAATCAGTGCATCTTTTTGAGGGCTATTTATGTTGTAGAGGAACTGAGAGGGGAAGGTAAGAGAAGCATGCATGTTGCTTTCCAGTGCAGAGAGTCTGCATTTTTATCCCCCCACTATATATCAATGGATAGAGAATTCATTCATTTGGAACTTACTAAATGGTGCCAGAAGGCAACAGAAAATAATAGCTTAGCTGTATGAATGATACGCAGTTTATGCCCAGAGTCTGTTATAATTTGTTGGGACTTCAGGGTTTAAAAGACAGATTTTTCAGAATTTCTGATAATCCAAAGTCTATGCCAACAAGGTTCCAGGGTCACTAGTTAAAATTAAAATTCTCCTTTATGGGTAGAATATGCTATAGCATGCATTTGTAGTTGCTGTTCTCATATTAGTAGGCAGGAATAACTCTGTTATTCTCTGAAAATATCTGAATAATTTTTCTTCCTTTCTGTTTGAGGATTCTTGATTTCCACACAATCATCCATGACAGACTTCTACTGAAATATTTTTTTCAAATCTTTCTGACCAACCACTGCCCTAAATTCAGGGTTTTGTTAACTTCTCTTTGCTGTTATTCCTGCTCCCCGTCTGGCTAAACATAAAAATTTTCTTTCCTGATAAGTAGCTTTAATGGAATAAGCGCTACAGACCAAACAGAGAGATCTGTGACCCCATCTGGATTTCAGGCTCTCAGTGCAAGCCAGTACCACAGCTTCAGGGGGATTTGAGCCACACGAGCCCAGGATGCCGGTGAGAGGCACTGCAGCTCTCCCTGTTTCTCCAGCGAGGTCCACCCGCTGTCCCCGTGTCTGGTCCAGCATCACACGTGTTCACAAGCTGTGCCACACCACTCCAGCCTGTCCTGCAGCCCATTCCCCACACCTGTGCTACGGGGCAGGGAGCAGATTTAGGATGTGGCTACTCGCAATCTTTCTCTGTTGCAGCAATTTCTGGTAGCTGGCTTTGATATTTATCTTCTCTAGGCAAGTGTCCGTGACCAGACATTTAAACTTTTAATTTTTAACCAAGTGGCCTGCTTCCAAGCATCGTCGGAATTCCTGGGAAATCAGTGGGCTTTCCAGTACTTCCCATTGAAAAGTCATGCTTGCCTGTAATCCCATGCTGGGACGAAGAGCACTAACTGAAGTGCATATGAGAAATAGCAAGGGGCATTTTTACCTCAGAAGCCAATGAAAGAAAAGGAGTTTAAGCGACAGGAGACTTTGGGGCTTCTGTTTTGTTGCAGTGTGAACAGAGCCAGAGGGCAAATTCTTCCCTCCTGTTCAGTCTCATTATTCTGCCCTCTGTATATCCCACCAACCCACTGACATCCAGAGCAGGGAAAGGAAAAACACACTTCTGGGACCTAGCAGGAGAGCTCCCTATTCTTCTGTATGTGTGAGTCTGGTATAAGCCAAATCAAAGCGCATAATTAAAATATTTTCTCCTTTATATGTTTTCTGTGATACAAGTTCTTTGAGGATTCAAAATGCCGGGAGGGATTGCCAGTGTTTCATCTGGTTAGCTTACGTGCTGATTGATGACTTTGATAATATGTGTAGTTTAATGATATTTACACTGTTTGTCCAGTTAGGTATATTAAAAGAATGTTGAGAAAATAGTAGACGTGCTAAAATCCTATGGTAACAGCTCATACGTTAGTGGTGTTTTGTTGTGAACAAAGTCATTTTTCAGCCAAGTCATAAAGTAGCCTAAAAACAAGTGTGGCACTGTTTGCTTCAAATGAGACTGTTGCCATGTGACCACCATTCATCTGACATCATTACTGACATAGCTTTCCTTAGTATGATATCTGATTAAGGCTCCCAGCCGTGGTGGAGCCAGACTAAGTAGTCTGAGTGAGGTGGCTGAGGAAAGTTAATGTGTCAATGTTACTACTGGGGGAGAGCTTCTGCTCAAACTTTCCTTCGGAGAATGAGGATAGAAATGGCTGAAGGTCTTTCTAATGGGAATCTTCTGAAAATATTTGAAGATCTGGTAGTAATTAACAATGTGCTGAACTCCAAAGAGAGATGTAATTAGTTCAGCAAAACATAGAGATTTCCTTCTGTGTGAGGAAATGCAAATATAGAGAAGAACTGAAAAAAGAAAAATTAGCTAAGAAATGAAATTAATCACACATTTGCAGAAATCAATTCATTAAATATCTGTGTAGCATGTGAATATATTTCTGGCTTGTACATGTAAATAAACAATTAACCTTTTTTTAGCATCTAAATTTCTCTTTTATTAAAAAAAATAGAACGTTTGAGGTATTCTTGTTACCTCAGGAAAAGATAGTTTTCAACAGGTACAGTGAAAAATAATTTGCAATGTCTGTCTAAGGTGGGATAAATTCCACTATTTCTGTTTTGGCTTTTGAAATCCACAAAGATTACCACTTAATCTAGTAATCTGGAAAACATACTGACTAGCCTGCTGTTTTTTGAAAGCATAAGGATTAGCCTGAAAAAATATCATAAAGTAATTTTCTTTATGATGGAATGAATGGAATGATGAAATAATTTTTTTTAGTAATTCCATTTCCTAAGTCTGTTGTTGCTCTGTGCTCCAATTTTGGTTATGAATAAGGGACTGCTACTAATATTGTTCAATTTTCCCTTTTAAAATTAGAATATGGTAGGTTGTTTCCATTGCACAGATGCCTTAATGCTTGATATATCTATTATACTTTGAAGTGCTGTGGGATTAAGACCCATCTTAGACTGGTATGGGACTCAGATCCACAACAAAGACCTCCAAAGTGCTTCAAGTATTACCTTCTCCTACTTGATGCTCAAGTGATTTAGGAACATTTACATTGTCAGGGGTGACAGGGAAGCATAAACCAAAAAAGTTTTAGTGGGAAGTATGATTCCTTGTGCCTAGATCATCTTGGGAAAAGGATTTAGGTCAAAGAGAGGAGTTAAGGGTTTGACACTGGAAAGAGGTAACACTCTCCAGTAGGTTACATATAGTTTTAACAAGCACTTTTAGGTGATGGAAATCTTTAATTTATAGATTATAGATTTATAAATGTATAGATTATAATACTAAATGATGGTCTGACCCATAGTATCTGGGCACTGACTTTGTCTAGATGACCAAGAGTCAGCAGTTCAGGAGGTGCACTGCATTTGCATGGCACTTTTTCTTAAAAGCACCATCAAGTGATACAAGCCACTGCAAATTCAAAAAGGGAAAAAAACAAAGGATATGGCTTCAAGTCAAATTGCTCAGATGAGTCTTATTTTTTCTTGTACGAATATACCTGAAGAAAAATAGAGCCTATTTCTAAGAAATACTGAAATATTCTTGGTATGAGTTACTCACCCATATTCAAAATCTTTAATGGTCTAAATTCTGTATCATTTGGCTTGTGGCCAGCCAATAGTAAAGGCCAAGATTTAATGGGGGATTAAATTGTTGCTATTTGAACATTAATTCTTCAATAAAACAAATGAAATGAATGGATAGACTTATACATTGAGCTGCAGTTTATTTTTGCAAGAAAATGTAGTAGAGTCTGCTTTATCTTCACATAGTTTGCAAAAATTTAATAAAAGGTATTTGTTTCTGCTCAAAGGAATAATGATAAAATCACTTCAAAACTGCTGGAAAAATGCTGGCTATTAATCTGCTACAGCCTTTTAAATGACTGATCATACACATTTAATCTTCTTTTCCTTTAATTAGAACAGGTTGTAATGTGATAGATCCATTTGACATTAGACTCAGCAACACATTACTTAGATGAAATCACACTTAAGAGTACTGCAGGCTGGATCTGAGTAGCTCAGCTGATAAGGCACTGGTTTGTCATCTACAAGACAACAGTTCAAGACTTCTCTGATTTCTTAAGTCAAATTAATTTAGTTATGTCAGCTATGCTGCCATAAGATGATAATCCAAGCTGCATGGATGCCAGGCATACTATTACCTTCTTTGGCTAGATTGAAACTGTGTCAGAAACACTGGGGGTAGCTAGAATTCATTGCAGGTGTGGTGAGAAAAATGGACCACATGAATTTCAAGAATTCTAAAATAAGTGTCAATATATAATTGCTCCTTCAATTCAACAGGTCTATGTTTTTTTATTTCCTGTCAGACCCAGAGTGAAACATGTCACACCCACTTGAACTCTGGTTGGACCTAGGATCTATCTATTAAGTTTACTTAAAATAACCCCTCAACAATCTCACTGGAACCCCCATGTTGCTGCCTTCTCTGTGCAGAGCTCTAGCATGCATTATTATCATGACTCAGCAGAGGAATTAGTCACTTTGTGTGTTTCTAGGCTCAACCAACACATTGCAAACCATTCCTCTGAAGCCACACAGTCTCCACTGAAAAACTCTCTTCTAGGGTGCCTATTTCCTCTATGAATTTCCACTGTGACAGTAAATCTTTACAGGAGAGATATGAGGATAACAGGGCCTAAATGCTTACAGAGAAAACACAAACATTCTTGGGCAAAAGTGACTCACTCGGTGAGAGATAAAGGGGCTGGAATTTTCCTAAGGAAATGTCTTATTAACTTATGTTTTATGTCCCTATCTCTGTCAGAAAAAAACTGTCATTCTCTCTTACTTCTCCAACAACTTCCATTTCACCCAAAATTTTGTAGAGGGAGAAAATATAAAAATATCCCCCAGTTTTGTCAAAATATGTGGCTGGATAGGGAAACAAAGTCTTTTATCAGTCCCACTGATAAAAAAAAAATAATAAAAATCAGCATGAATGATTTGTATGGATATTCAGAATATCCACTGATGAAAATATTGTGATGAAGATTCTGCAACACATATACCCACTGTACTCCCTGCACTGTGCATAGATTTCCATCCCAAAGTAGTAAGTCTGCTGTTTTGTGAATGTCTATGAGAGCATGTTGACAGAAATCAGCATAAAATAAGAATGAAATAATTCTGATACTGGAATGAACTGCCCAGATTTATGTCACATTTCAGAAACCTGGAAACACTGGTACCATTCAGTGACCTTAAATCTGAAACTAGTGATGCTAAAATAACATCCCGCTCTATTTTAATGCCAAGAGAAGGTATTTAAGCATGTTGCAAAAGATTATGATATCAGAGACAGAAAGAGGGGTGCAAATACAAGTTTGGAAATAGTGTTGACTGTAGAGATTCGCAGTTTAGTGAACTTCAAGCGAGGCAACTAAGCTCAGGTGGAAGATAACTGATCTCCTGAAAGCATGCCATGAGCCACTGTCATGCTGTTTCCAAGAGACCTTCTTTGTTATGGAGGTATGTAATTGAATTTCTTATTCACAATTAATAAATATACTTTACATTAGCCTTCTCGTGTAACTTCTGCATTCATATCTCAGTTATAGGATTTAGTGAGCTGGTAGCGTATCTTCAGTTTTTGCAACAGCCTCAGTGATGATCAAATTTCTCAGGAATGATTTTCCACAATCCTTCAGAGCTTGTAAAACTTGTACATTTATCATAGAGCAAATAATCTGGTAAGCAGCCAAGCCTTCATTTTCCGTCAAAGAATACTAAAAAGAATCCAATTCCAGGAATCTGATGCAAATGTGTTTTCTGTGAACTGCTGTGTATCCATGCGCAGTTTAGAAGACGACATGGGAGAAGTTATTTAATGAGTAAAATATTGTTGTTTCTCCCCCTTTCTCCACCAGAATTCTACATATCAACTTTTCCAAGACACATATGCTCTTTTTAATGACTTGAAATACTTTCCTAATGATTAAATTCTGCTTAGCTCTAGTAGACTCTTCCAGAACTTTTATAAGCCAACAAAATGTATGCATCTGATGATAGGCTGTAAACATTCATTTGTAGGTCACTAAAAGCAATGCTTGGAAAACTGAACTGTCCATAACCAACTTTGCTTAACAGCTTGTGTGATATTCACTCCTAAAATTATGTCTTGTGACTCAATAAAGACTTTTGGCAGTGCATAAGTGCTGCCCAGTTGTCCAAGATGTCCAGCTACTTGGAACTGTGATGTCTAAATTTTTTAGTTGCATTTCCACAGTGCTTCTGAGTCATGAAATTCAAGTTGTCTTGAAATTCAGTAGGCTGCTTGACCTCAAGATGGAACTTCTTAAAGATTTGAAAAGTGAAAATCAATCATATAATGTGAAAGTAGTGTTTTCATGCTGGTAGGGATTTTTGATTTCTATACTTTTCAATGACTTCCAGACACAAAAATGGGATAATTTTATTAGTGTGAAGCAGAAGGCTACTGTCTGGCACCTTAGATCTCAGGAGCTTCAGGAGATAACTGGCATTTATACATTCAGGTGACTGGATAAAGACCAGCTGGGCCAAAACCAAACAATGACACGAGGTACTATCTCCAGTGCAACTTTTATGGTGAGGTAATCTGATTCATCTTCTCAATCATTAGCATTAGAATAGTTTATTAGCATGTGTAGTTATCAGCTCTGCTGCATGTGGAACATGCAATGTGGTGCTGTCCCTGTCAGCATCTTCTGTGCTCTTTGGTGTCTCACTTCACAGTAAGTACTGAGAGGTTGGGCAATATTAGGCATCTACTCTTCATACACAGGCTGGCAGAGGTTCCACCTTCCTAAGTAACTTTACCACAGCTGCTGACAAGGATCACAAATTTGTATGTTGTGTGGGACTTTATTCCTTGCTCACCCACAACATTATTTAACAATCTAAAACATTTACTATAAAATCACCTTATTAATTATATAGTTTCCTCTTGTTCCTAATGTCAAGAAGACATGACACAGAAGGACTTATGGAGATCATTGGGCTCTGTGTCACCTTCCACCCCTCCCAAAACAATTTGCATATTCACCTCTGTAGGGATTAGGAGAACCTTTCAGGACTTCATGAGACAGGGATGGCACAGGAACTGTGCATTTATTCTGCAGCCTGAGAAACCAACCTTGCCCAGGTTTCCTGCCATTCATCAGAGTTCACATCTCTGTGCACAGTGCCCTTCACCAGCTCTTCCTTTCAGTAACTCCTGCATGTATGCCAAGAATCCCATGGATCAATGACACTCCAGCTTCCATCTTTTACAGAAGTAGGATGTTAATTTCCCCCATTTTTTATTCAGGTGGCCAAGTTGCTAGTCCTTCTGACATCTTGACTCTGGATCTCTTTACATATAAAATTTTTCCTGTTTTCCATAGAGTCTTCCTGCTCTGTTCTCTGGGTTCCTGCCTTTTTTTCATGTTTCCAAATCCACTTTTTCATCGCTTCCTCTTTACCCCACATCTGCTGTTGCTTTGTTGCCTGCTGTTTCTGTCTTCCTGTATTGAAACTTTTGTTTCTTCCCACAGGCTGCTCTGGAAAGCTCCTTTTATTTCTTTGGTAGACTCTCAGCCATTATCTGCTCACACATAAGATTAATTTGCTGCCTTTGAGGTATGCAGGCAGTAGAAAGTAGCAATAGTAGAATTAAACAGTCTGGAGAGCATGGCTGTTCCCCAAGCAAGGTTTTTCTTGTGTTTTGAACTGAATATGTGTCTATGGGTTTCTGGAACACTTTGGCACTTATCAGCTGAACCACTTCCTGATGGTCATCTTATAAAAGGAGCAACTGGGGCTGGTGTTGGATTTTGCTTTACCATGCTACTCAGAAGCTAATGACATGACCAGGGAGGAAAAAAAATAAAATAAACTGCTATGGACATTTTGTGGAAGTTTCTTGAATGTTGTATAATTTTCTTATATGAGCAGTGGAGGGTTTTTTTTGCAGATTTTTACTGATATGTACAGATTCCATTAAAATATGAAATTTCTCAAACTCCAAATCAGAATGGTTCATAGTCACTTAATGGTATTTCAAAGTTCTTTGCTAATATTTTGTACTTTGAACCTCCAAAAGAACCATGCAAATAAAAGTTTTAAAAAAACCCCAGCAACACAGCCCAAAGCAAAAACCTGGATGTAACTTTTGTTTTCAACATTACAATTTGTAGTTCTTTGGAATATCTTGGCATTTCAGATGGCACCGTGAATAAAGAATTAAGCAGAGATCATCTCTACCTCTACTTCATTATAAAACTGTTTAAATCCAGCTGACACCCTGAATCTCAAAACCAAATAAAGTAGATCTGGAAAATATTCAGAGAGGGGGGACAGGATTGCATCAGAGCAAAGAAAGGCTTGGTTTGAAAAAAAAACCCAACATTTTGGAAGAGATAAAGAATGGGGGAGGCAGAACATGAAAGACACCAATAAACTTGAGACTAGCATGGAGACGTTAAAAAGACATTAATTTTTTGTTATTTCTCTAAATATTGCAACTAAGGATCATCAAAGCAAACAGAGAAAAGGTTCTTAGCGCAGATGGATAGATCATGTGAGAGCTCTTTACCCAAATGTGTAACAAATACTAAAAATGTTTGTGGTTTGTGAAGAAGTTTGGCATATACATGAAGCAACTAATTGCTGTGACTATACATACAAAAATAGTTTTTAGCTAATCCTTAAAAAAAAACCTCAAAAAACCAAAAAACCAAACAGATTCTGAATTTATCTTCATTTTCAGGAGATGATTTTAAGGTGTTCCACTCTTGGAGACCAGGTGTCCTATATGGACTATAAGTAGTGTATGTAGTACTTACTATTTTATTGTAATTTGTCACTCCACAGAATTGTCTGACAGGTGATTTTTACTTGTCCTAACAACCATATATCTACTTACCAATTAAAAAAATATATTATATTGCAACCATTGTAAAGTAGAAACTGAAGGCAAGAAAAAAAATAGGGAAAAAGATCACAGTTTTTACAGATTTATTATTATGCTTAAATTGATACTTCAGATGGTCTTGTTTTCTACTGACTGTCCTTTCTTAGCTGTTATATTTTAACAGCTTGGTTGAAATTCTCCATTTTATTGGCTCTTTTGAATGATATATATTTAACATCCATTGCTATTTGAGAACTTTTCGGATAGAAGCAAAAAATATGACCATGCCCCAGAAATGCAGAATACTGTTTATGAGTAAAAGCCTAAGCTGAGAAATCTACAGATACAACTGCTGGGAGGGTATTTCCTGTTCTAGTTCTCAAGACAGATTTGGCAAGACACAACACTGGGACTCTGGTAAGGAAAATAGATTGCAGGCTTTTAATCTCTGCAAGCTCTCGAAGAACTCAATCACTCAGAAAAATTGGCCATAGAACTTAGTGAATACTTATTATCTATTTTACTGCTCTGTTCAATTTTGTTTTAATGAGTCCTGCTAGATAACATGAAGTCTGGTAGCAATGTTGGATTTCTTTTGAAGCAAGTTTAATTTTCATCCTGATCTTTTACATTATGCCTGCTCTTTGTTTTAGAGTATTTAGCCAAAATATTTATTTGTGTCCACTTTTGTAGCAGTTTTTTTTTAAGATATGTGGAAAATTGAAAAGAAAGCTGTTGCAGAAACTAAAACAAACAAACAAAAAAAATAACAGAGCATAATACAGAAAGGTATACTGGTATCAAGGGAGATACCTTTCCTAACCTAAAATTTAATATTCATAAAGGTAACAAACCCAACTGCACTAATTTTTTCTTTACTAAAGAAAAAATGTATGTATCTATATTCATATATAAGAATATATGTATAAGAATATATATATTTTTATATATATATATATATTCTTATATATATATTATTATATATATATATTCTTATATATATATATAAGAATATATATATAAGAATATATGTATAAGAATATATATTTTTTCTTATATATATTCATATATAAGAAAAAATATATGTATCTATAGGCTTGCTAACATAGGACAAAAAATCAAATGGATTCAAGACAACTTTATTTCTTGCAATACTTTTCCTTACACTTGGGGAAGACCAAAAAAAATAAGTAAAGGCTGCGTGTGTCCTTTCCTGTCTTGCAACCTTGCAACCTTCAACATCTTGAATTTGGGCTAATATGGGCGTGGAATTTGGGTGTGACTCCAAGTTTTGTTAAGTGTAGGCCCTGTTACTAATCTGTCCCGTGGAATTTGTCACAACCCTGAACTAGGTCTGTGTGTCGATTAGGAAAGTGAAACAGGCAGAAATTCAGGTCAAGGGATGGCAAAAAGCACTTGTAATTGTCTCCAGTGCTCAGGATTAATCTTCAGAACAACACTGAGAAGAAAGTTGCAATGACAAGGCCAGCAGGCCCTCACGGGGTGAACAAAGTCTCAAAACGCCTGTAAGTTTTGAGAGGCAAAGGTCATAGGAACAATATTGGGCCACTCCAAGCCTATGTCATAAACTGTCAATAAAGAGCTCTTGTGCAGGGCAGGCCTCATGTTTTCTCTGCCTATGTTTGTTTTTCCCCAGCACCCCATCAATTCACAGTGCAGGGTTAATAAAAATCCACACAAGTCTCAAGGTGTTTCCTTTAAACTTCTTTGGAGGTTGTGTCGATAGACAATAACACACATCTGACTTCATGCTCAGACCTCTAGTGGTCCGTGCTCTTTTTTGCAATGCTTTTTAACACACATTGCACATATCTGGCATGATTAAACTGCAGGGCTGCGTTTTTTAATGAAATTAATCTGGACCAAAATTTTGTGTGTAGCATAAATCATAGGGATCTGTCACAAGAAGAAGACCTGAATCATCTTGGCCACGTTACCAGCATATCTAATCAAATTTATCACTGCATGACACAGACTCAGCCCCAGGTCTGGTAAAAGAGGAGATGGAGCTGTTCTGTCTGATCTTCCTGGACCTCAATTAATTTTTATTCAACTTTTTAAAAAGCTATCTATGACCTGTAATCTCATTTTGTCTTCTTAAACATCTTCTGGCTGTCTTCAGATTTCTCTACATTTCACAAAATTATGCTTGGGCTGAAAATTCATATAAATAGCAAGGCTGAAAGAAGAAAAGACTAATACCTTGGAATCACAGCAATTATTCATCAAGTTTAATTGCCATCAGGTCTACTTAAAAGATAGCTGATTTACCTACAAGGCATGGCACAGTGAGAGAGCATATGGAAAATACCAGAAAGAGACAATTATTTTAGCAGGTGCACACTGATTTGTGGTTGAGCTAATTTCCAATGTGATAAGTTCCCCTGTTTTGTTTGGGTTTTTTCTCACAACAATCTGGAAAAAGATACTCTTTTACAGGTCAGTTTTACCAAGGATTTCTGTGAAAAAGTTCTGTACATAAATGACAGAAAGCCAGATTGATGCTGTTCAAATGTGGCTAGATTTTGCAACCCACTACATTAAGATACAGATAGAGAAACTGAAAATTATTTGATCAGTTGTCTGTCATCTCCAAAGGCTCTGTGATGTTTTATCTCCAGTTCTAGTAATTTAAAAGGTCAAATGATTATTTTAAAGAAAAAGCAGCTAAAGCAGAGTGTCAGGAAGTGAGATAAAGAAAATCCTTTTATGTTTGAAAATAAAGTCTTATCTTAAAGTTCACTTTTCATGTAAAAATAAGGCCAACTCTGAAAAGAACAAACAATATTTTATTTTGTAAAGGAAGCAAATACAATTGGTGCCTTTTTTCAGTAGAATACAAGCATTTTTTTTTCTATAATTGTCAGTCCTGCACCTACCATAACAACTATGGTTTTCATATATAAATATATATATGTATGTATATGTATATGTGTATATATATATACATATATATGCATATATATTTTAAAAAAATATTTATTTTGTCCTATGAATAGACTTACTTTTGTTTGATGAAAATGTTGTTAATGAAAGAGAGTTAGACCTAAAGTTTCAAGATAGACTTCTCTACAGACAAGCCTTTGTATCACAGGATTCAGAAATTATCCTGGAGAAGAGAAAGTTTTAATAAATCAGAACTAATAAGATCATGACTGAGAAAATGATCTATTACAATTTTTTTATCATAGGTTTATTGTTATTAAGCTATCTTAAAGCACTTTAGCTTGCTGTATAAAAAAAAATCTTATATTTTTTTATTTATTCAGGGTATTTATTGGCTGCAGAGCTATCATTAGATGTTTGTGTACTAGCTGCTGAAACCTCCTCTTCACCTCCTTATGGTCTTCATTTCACAGAAGTTCTGCAAGAGAGGGATTGAAGTCCTGGCAGAATGACCAGAAGTGTGACATTCAGGAGAGGGAAAGGAATTTCTGTTAACCTCCTGCATGAGGCATTAATAGTAATCTCCTTTAAAAAGCTTGAGGAGATCTACCTAGGCTGCTTAACAGAAGTCTGCCCTTAGGATAAACAATACATGAAAAAATGTAAGTCAATTAATGTGCAAACAGAACCCCTAAAAAGCCCCTTGCTAGATAAAGACTGACCAATAGGATTCATCTCTGATATATCTCAAGACAACATGGTACCTTAGTTGCTTTTTAACATATATCCTCATCTGAAAGCAAGGTGGTTCTTGGCATTTTAATGCCTGTTCCAACAGTCCTTCAGTCTTTTCTGATTTAACCTCATCTATTCAGTCACAACAACCTCATGGAGGACTGCAGAGTAGCTGGAAGGTTTCCCAATGGAAGAGGATTTGGGGGTGCTAACTATCAGCAGGAGAGCATGAGCCAGTGTGTGCCACTGGAGAGGCCACACCTTGAATCCTGCATCCTGTTCTGGGCCCCTCACTGCAAGAAGGACATTGAGGTGCTGCAGTGAGTCCAGAGAAGGGCAGTGAAGCTGGTGATAGGTCTTATGAGGAGCAGCTGAGGGAGCAGGGATTGTTTAGTTCTGAGAAAAGGAGACTCAGAGGAGCCTTATCTCTCTCTACACTCACCTGAAAGGAGGCTGTAGTGAGGTGGGTGTTGGATTCTTCTCCCAGGTGACAAGTGACAGGATGAGAGGATATAGCCTCAAGATGCACCAGAAGAGGTTCAGGTTGGACATCAAGTAGAATTTCTTCATGGAAAAGGTTGTTAAGCATTGGAACAAACTTTCCAGGGAGATGGTAGAGGCATCGTCCCTGGAAGTGTTCAAAAAATGACTAAAAATTACACTGGTCTAGATAACAGGGTGGTGATCAGTTAGATCAATTAGAGGTTGGACACAGTGATCCTGGAGGTCTTTTCCAACCTTAATGATTCTATGATTCCATCATATTTCACATTTTTTCAGCATTAAGGTACAGAATAATGAAATATATAATATAGTATATCTGTCAAATGAGTAGAGTCTACAGAGTTCTTGGTGATCTATACATAGTCTGAAAGGTGGTAGCACTGAGAACTTTGAGAACTTGTGTAGCAAAATAAAGGTTCTTCTACAATGTGTCTTTATGCCCTACTGTAAAGGTATGAATGTAGTCAAAAGTACAGAAAACTGTGGAATTCCTGTTTGCACATTTACATTGTTTCCAGGTTGTTTTCTTGTAATGGCTCTTTATATCAGTAGAAATAATTGTATTTTTCATGTCCCAAGCAAGCCAATTGATTCATTTGCAATGGTTCCAGTTATATTACTTCCATTCTACAAAAATATTCTGGAAGCATTTGGTAACATATCACAATAAGTAGTTCTATGAATTAGAATATTTTTCCATAAAATTCTCACATATTTTTAAAAAACATATCTTCTGTCAGACAAACCTTTCTTTACTTACAAGAAAAACAAATTACTGAATAACTGAATAAAGCAGTATCATCTGACATTACCACCACAGAATTATAAATAATGAATAAGTGGAGAGAATTACTTTGAGGAATTTCATTGTGTTGAAAAGAATTTTCTATTAGCCTTGACAGAAAATTCCATCACCAATTTTTTCTTCCTCTTGAGGAATATTTTTTAGATAAAGAAATAAGTCATACCTATTTAATTAAGCCATGCCTATATCATTAATTAGCTATTACTAATTATTCTCTCAAATTCAGTCTTTAGTTAAAACTTTTATTATTGCCTGTCAAGAGCTTTAAAATGACAATAACAAGAATTATGTTTATTTTGTTGGGGGTAAAGCCAACACTGACACATTTCAGCAGCAAAAAGCATCCAACCTTCCAAATTGTCCAAGTCTATCAAATACTTCTCATTTTAGGTTAGTTAGTTTTCTACAGCAGAAAATGGAGGCATTTAATTGAATTCTCCCAAGTTACAAATGTAATGCTCTTTCACAAAGAAACGAAAAAATTACTTTTGAACCACTGGTATTGGTAGGAATATCCCATTTCTCCCATCAAAACATATGGGCAAGTTAAAGCCTTATTCCTATACAGAGTTTCTGCTTTTTGCATTAGACATATTTTGTAAGATGTATAGCTCAAAGCTTCCCTTTTTTTATGCAAAATAATGGGAAATTTTCCACCTAGGTTAAATGGAATGCAACATCGTTCACCAGGCTTTAAACTAGAGACTAGGAAAACCATTTGGCTAAAATAAAACTGACCTGAAACCTTATGCAAGACTTAAACAAAACTTTGTAGTTTGCAAAAATCTGACTTAAAATAATCTACAAGTTTAAAATAGTCTTCATGGCAGGGAACTAATAAAATATTTGGATATTCAATAAGGCTTATACCCTTATTTTGGAGATCTTGATTTGGTTCAGATAATCATCCAGATTTTTAGATGCTTATTTAATTGAACCTCTAAACCTTTTGACTTTGCCCATCTCCAATTTAAAAATCCTCTCTGGGAAAGTTATCCAGATGTCAGTTCTACAAAAGCACACCTGGCAAAACAACATCTGCCTGACAATGACTTAGTGAGCCTCAGTAAAGGCTGACATATGTGCACATGCAATTGGACCTTATACCAACAAAGTGTTTTACATATTAGTGTACACTAGGGAGTCCTGAATCTTGACAGAAAAATATGATGGCTTTTACACTTTAAATTACAGTGAAGCTGTATCCACAGATGGTGCAGGTACAACATGTGTTCTTATACAGCTGGCAGGTAAGGGGAGGTAATTTCCCTAACAGTCTCTTCCTGATTTCTAGTGTTTGTTTCGATGCAGTTGCAATTTGAGATCAGCATTCTGAGAGGAGTTAGTTCCAGCTGCTGATTTAATGGTGACTGAAATCTCCAGTATCAATGAAGAGTCTTCTGTTGATGCTTACAGATGACAAAATATCATTCCCTCTCCTTTATTACAGCATCTCTTTCATAAGGTATGTGGGGCACAGTTTGTTGTGGTTTGGTCAGACACAGGCCTGAGTAAGTTAACAGAGTTTCTTTGAGATTAGTCAGCTGGAGAACTCACAGAGCCATTCCTATGTGCCAAATGGCCATGCTTTGAAGATAGGGAAAGTAAATCCTACGCAGTCAGGTTCTTTCAATCTCACAAAGGAGCTTTAATTCTGAAGGAAAAAGGACTGATACGTAGTCTGTTCTCTTATGCTGACCTTTGTTTTAAAACCATAACAAAAATTCCAGGAAATATTTACACTTGGCCAGATTCTGAAAACAGGACATGGTCCAGCCGACCACCAGCATCTGAGTGTAAGGCAGGACACTTATGTTCACAAGACAGAGCAGCACTGCTACACTTCTTGCTTCAGAGAAGCAGAAACCCTCTAAGGAAGGATTTATTAATTTTTTTCCAATGAAAAATGCAGTGCATTCCTATGGATACCCAACCTGACTCATAGTCCTTCTCTTTCTCAACCTGCCCAAAATCTTTATGCTTTTGTGGGAGTTGTGCCTTACAGAGCTCAGTCTTAGAGGACCAAACCAGTACTGCTTTTAGAAGGGCAAGGCTGAACTTTCAACAAGGTGTCTTCAGAGGATAAATGGCCAGGGATAAAAGTTGTCTGTGAGATTTAGGAAAATCCTCTGCCTACTTCTAGTAGGCTTAATCTAAGCCAAGAGTGTGCTCATCCATTTTTAAAGGAACCCTTTCCTTAAAGCAACCTCTTGTTTTGGCATCTGCAGCTCATGGAAATGTTCTTTCATTTCCAGACATCAAGGAGTGGCTGTGTCATAGAATAGGATTAACCAGGAATAGTTCCACAAGTGAAGTTGTATAGCCTAATGACTAGGAAAAAATGTGCCAGAAGTATAAATTTGCAGAGTTTGCACTACAGGTACACTAGGGTCTGCTGGAAGAACATAACAAAAATAATTTCCCTGTTTTCAAGCTGGTTGTTTATATGTTGTCTTTACTCTCTTTTACTTGGGCATTAAACTGTTCATGTTCAAAGCCTGTACTACACAGCTGCCTCTTCCAAACCATTTCCAACCATTTCCTTGGGTCTCAGTACCTTGATACCTCTCAGCTCAGTTCTGTAGTACAGAGTTTTCCAAAATCTTGGGTTGCTCAGCTGCATGTGACTCGAGTTTGGACAATGATGTCAGCGGATATAAGGGGTTGCCAAGGTACAAAGCTGTCTCCTTAACAAAGGCACTGCTCCTAATACTGTGCATCACACCCATCCCCCTCTTTGCTGTATTCATGGATAGATTCTTTTTAAATGCTGAAAATTCTGAAATCAGATTTCTTTTCCTGGAATGGGGTATAAGTAGTGAGTAGCTGCAGGTTAGACTATGTCTGCATCTGGAATCAAATAGCCTCTTGGGACCTGACCTTAGAGACCAAGGCCAAATCTCTTAATGAGAACTTAGGCAGTGTCTTATAGCAACACAATTGACTTGTTGGGAGGTTTGCATAACACCTACCAAAGTAAATTTCCATCAAGATGTGGTATTTACACACTTCAGCAGCACACCTTTTATTTTTTATTTTTTATTTTTCTTTGAATGGGTAATTAACTTTTTTCCCACTAATAGAACAGAAGTTCTGTAAATCATTAGATTTTTATAGGCATTAGAAATAACTAAATAACCTCAGAATAACATCCCAGTGTCAAAGATCAAATATAAATTTGACACAAGCCTAGAGGAAGGACCCAGCCAAAAGTAAAGCTTCTTCATTTTAGCAGAAACCTCCAAATCTGACTGAATAGTCTGAATAGATTGAAATGTTGGTCTATTCTTTCTTAAGCAATGAAGATTTCAATGATTGTCAACACAGCTTCTGCGGAATTTTAATAATTGTTAAATCATCAGCTTAAGTGAGCTAATGAAAATGCAGTAAAAATTGAGGAGAAGATAAGGCTAATGAACTGAGATTGATCCTGTAATTCACAGGCTTTATCTTGAATTTGTTCAACCCTGAGAAAGAAAAAGTAGAGAATGAGAATTTCAGATGTAGAGTAGAAATTCTGAGTTTCTACAGTGCAGCAGTGAAGGACAGTGTAGCTCAAGCTGGCTGAAAAGCACACAGAAGTTGGATAGAAAGATTGCAGAACATGGTGTAAAAGGTTATTAGAGACCTCAGTAAAGGACATTTGCTCAGCAGGAGAAACCTCATTATTTTGGGTACATGAGTTAAGTACAGTAAGGACAGCATTCTTACAAATATAGGTGGACAGAGCAATCAGTTGGCCTTTCTCACCGATCACTGTACCAGGAGCAAGGCTTAAAGAGGTATCTTGTAGCACTGGTAGCACTGATATTGCTGGGGCTACAAAGGTTTGCTCTCACTGGTCACTGACACAGCTATTAGCTGTGCCATGAAATACTGCTGGCTTTGGTGGTCTCAGCACTTCCTTGTTGAATGGGATCAGAAGGATTTGTAAAGGACTGAGAAGCTGCTGGGTTTTTTCCAGACTTGGAGGTAACCAGATGATGCATGCTGTGATTGCCCATGAGACTGGAGAACGAGAAACCTGAATTGATTGGACAGGATGATGTCAATTAAGCATAGGGGAATGTATTTGTTGTGCTCAACTATGCATTTAAATTTAAATAATTGAACATCAGTACAACATTTTGAAGAATGGACACTAGTAAATCTAGTCTCCAGAATGTTCTAATTAAAGTTATTTTAAATAAGACTTACTAACTTTATATTTTAAATGTTTCCTGTGTTGACTGCAAGATCTTTTTTTTCAGAGATTCCTTTATGGTAAACTTGAGGTTTAATTCTGTATTTTATTTTTTGAAATACTGTTAAACAATGGATCCCCAGGCTCTGTTTCATCAAGAAATTAAGGTGAGGTGCAGTAAAAAAGAGAGCTGTAATAAATGTGCATAATATAATCTCCTGACTCCTCCACCATTTCTGTCATACCACAGATATTTCTGGATACTGTCACAGCATCTGTGGAACCATATTCCAGCTGTTCTCAGACTTTCCCATTTCTGGAAGTCTGCCCCTCCTTCAGCTCCAACCACAAATGTCCACACAGTAGAAATCCAGTCATTCTCCAAGAGGTCAGTCAAAGACTAACCAAAGATTACCCCAGAATGTCTCTGTTATTTTTTCACTCCCATCTAAGGACCTTTAGAATCGCAAAGTCAGACATGAATTCATTACTTCAAAGCATGACACCAACATTTTTGTGAACTAGCCCTGATAGAATTGTGTGTAAAGGTCTTTTGCAAAGTTACTAAGATCTTTAGCACAGGCATGTCCAAGCTAGAGGAAAATCAGGATATCAAAATATGCAAACCACCACATTTTAATACATCACAAACCCCCCAAAATAAAAGAATGAACAGGTTTTCTGACTTCTTTAAAATTTAGGCAACTTGCTTGATGACAATCAGCAGTCCTGGCATTTTCAGATGTCATCAGCTATCTCTTGCTGCTGCTTTACTTCAGGTTTGAAGTTCCATCTGCTCTTTGCTCTTTTCTGGTTTGAAAAAAGACACCACCATGGTGTCTAAACACTTAGGAAAGCATTTTCAAAAGACCCAAAAATGCATGCAGGATACTTCAGATTTTGTTTAAAATGAAAGAAAAAGGAATAAACCTTCAGAGTCCTGTTGAAAATTTGTATGTCTGTATATATTTGGTTCCTCATGTCTTTAACCTCAGCATTAGTACACAGAACTCCACTGGATTCTAATTTCCGATAACAGTTAGTAAGTTAATATCCCAGTTCATTTTACACTATTGCATGTTGAGCTTACCTTTATGTTAATCACTAAAACACATGTTATGTTGCTCAAATATGTACATGTAGAATGCTTATGTGTGTACCCACAAAATAAAAAAAAGGATAAAAAATTAAACTGCTAAACCCAAACTGTATTTAAACCAATAACTTGCCCTACTCTCTAGTCTACCTTAGTCAAGCTTTTTAAAGTTGCTTTTTTATGGTAAGAAATCTGCTTTTGCTGCAGGATTTTTTAATTTTTTTTGCAAGAGCTCAGGATTTAGCTAATAAATACAAAATAGCAAAAAACCTTAATGCAACCCAAACCAAAACCCCAAACCCCAAACTGGTTCCTGGAAACATTAATGTGCACTGGTTACACACTAGATTTTAGACTTGTCTGCAGCAGGGAGAATTTTAGCTTGTAAAACTAAATAGTCCACTTCTGGACTATGCCTTTCAACAAACTGTCTAAATTTTCTTGTTTCCTAAACTTTTCTTATGGTTCAAGTTGTTTTGATTCTCATTCATGTAAGTTACTTTTCTGTTTCTGATTTCTGTTCAGAAAGATGACTGTTATCCATCTGAAAAGAAAATATTTCATAATCTGCTAAGCTCATCATTATATGCTATTGGATAAAATGGAGGGGTTGCCACAAGGGTTTAAAGAAAATTATTATTATCATTATCATTGTTGCATAAAGATAAAAACTAGGTAGCCTTCATTATGGAAGGCACAGAAAATCAATCAATTTCTCCATTATCATGCTACTGAGAAGCATACTAAATGCAGCTTATTAGGAAGTGTCATTCTCATCCCTAAACCAAAAAGACAAGAATAGAACCAAAAGGGGATACTGATAAGGGGAATTATTTTCCTGTGCAATTAGCAGTGTTATTCCCTTTTGCAAGATGACTTTGTAGCCACGAGTTCATGAGGAGTTTTTCACTAAGAGATTTTTTGGTTATATAAAACATCCTGTGTAGTCAGGGCTAAAATAACAAGAGATTCACAACTCTTTGCTGATCTTTAGCTTACTTCTGAAAAATAACATAGAATTAAAAATCCCTTTTCTTCAACAAGTCTTATTCCACAACAGGCTTTCTGCTGTAGAATCAAAATCAAATTTTTTTCCTCTTTCTTCCAGAAATTCAATACTGACTTTTAAAAGGAAAGTATTTCTAAACTAGCTAATCTATGGGAGAGAGATTCAACATTACAAGCTCCTTACAATATGATCAATGGCTTTGTGTAGAAAAAGGGAAGACTACATAAGCAAAGTCTAGGATAAGGGGCAATATTACTGGGAGGATTACTAAAATTATCATGATATTTAGAGGTTTCATTTTGCTTCTTTTGGACCAAAAATTAATCTTTGTTCAAAGAGCTTGACAAGTGATACTGGGGTGATGAACAGACAAACAGATATGTGAGCAATTATGGTTGCTTGCAGAGGGTGTTTTGATTTTTTATTTATTGTGGTGGTGTTTTTCTTTATTTCCATGACAATAAAACAGAAGATAGTATCTAAAAACTTGCTTTAAAAAAATTTCATTATTATTTATTAGCTTGTTCTAAATAGGCAATGAAAGAGAGCAATGGTTATTTTCCATGTGGATAATCCAGGATTAGAAGAGGTGTAGGAATACTGATCTATCATTTATTTCAAATAAATTAACTTTTCTGTATAATTCCTTATTTATTTTCATGTCTCAATGGTTTGTTACATTTAATAAAAAGTGAGATCAGTACAAGGTGTTTGAGACAAAGTGCATTTGGCAGTGTCTCAATAATACATATCTAGAGAGGGATGAACACAGCTCCAGTCTGACTAGGTGTAGGGGAGTCCATATGTTCATGACTGAGCTGCACAAAGGATGAGCTGAATCATAAAGCACTAATAGGGAAAAAAATCAATAATAAGAATTAGAAAGGAGTGCCTAACTGGTATAAAATTGATATAAATAGGAATGGAAGTGGGATATAGGTGAGAGTGAGCTGTGTTGAAGTCTCTCCTCTCAAACCCTTCTCACCTCAGCCTGCTCCTTATGTCCCAGTACACACTGAAGGCTTTGGAGTATGACAGCTTCCTGATTTGTCTCCCAGGCTGGCCCTTATAAAAGGCAACTCCTGTGAGGTCATAAAATCCTGGGGATATGGGGCTTTAAAACCATTGCCAAAGTTACGTTTGGGTCAGATAAAATAAAGAAACTGCTCCAAACCCACTCTTGTGGACCTGGAAAGTTGCTACACTGCTCATGGTGTGAGGTGGAGTGCTTTGAAAGATGGTGACATATAATGCAGAATCATGTGTTGTTTTCATCAGCAAGCAGCCTTTGATGCATATTTCTCCTACATCCACCCCTTAGGTAACAGATAATTGTAGAATGTATTTAATTTTGGACACATTCCATATTTACTTGCAATAACTGCCCTGTGAGACTCATTAATGCTTTAAAGCTTCCTATTAAATAGAAACCTCACAGTACTTTCTTTCTAATAAAATAAACTGAAAGGTGAAAATATTTTCTGTTTGTCTTTTAATAATGAATGTGTGCCTTAAAAATTACTCTTAATTTGTTGGATTATTTTAGTTTTATGTCCTTTCAGAGGCATGTAGATGAATAATGAAAAAAATAGCAATAAAAGCAAACAACAATTATTCATGCTGACCTGAGGCATTTAAAGAAATAGAAGAAAGTCTAAAGAAACAGATTTCCTATAGTGCTACTTTCTTAAGTATACTAAGGTAATTAGCTTTAAGAGGAGATAATTTCAGTTCACTGAGGGTGCTGTTTTAAGTCTTTCTGGGAAATTTGGATTTTGCACTGATAGTAGTTTTAACATGTCACACTGGAGCCAGAGTGAATTAAAGTGAAGAGCTACACAGTCTAAACAAATAGTCCTTCCCATGATCAGAAGCCTGACAACATAACAGCATAAATTATGTCACATGCCCACAAGTAATGCAGGAACAATTAAAAAAATAATAGCAAAACCTCACTGCAATCCATAAACAATACCTGATGTCTTTTATTGAGCTAACATTTTAAGCTGTCTAATTTTACAATTTATCATGTTGCATTCTTACTGGTCTTAAGGAAATAAACAACAAACGTTACATGTTCTGTGATCTATTATTTCTTCTGATTAAAAGGTGACATAGCAATTCTCCATGAAAATAACTGGCTATATCCTCAAAACCACCAATGAAAAACAGTTCAGTTCTTATCTTACTTTGAAACATAGCTAGGATAGATACAATATATTTGTTTCTGAGTAGGAATATTTCAGTAACTTATTTTACATATTGAAAATTTCTATTTCAATCTCATTTGTGCTTCCTCTGCATCTCTCCTCTACAACCATTTTTTAATTTCTTTTCATGCCACTTTCTAACTAAGTAAGAAATTAAAGTCTCTTATTACTTGCTTGCTGTAAGGATCTCTCCCACTTTGGCATGGTTATTCTCATAACTGAATATCCTAGATGTGGGAAATCATAGATGGAGAATTAAAGCACAAACTGGTTGAGGCTTCTGACTCAGCAAACAAATAATCTGACAGTGTTTTGGGCATTGCTACCTCCCTGACTCTACACAGGTGTATCTGCTATCCTTCTGTGAGACCCGTGTGCTCCACTAGAAACGTTACATTTGACCTCTCTTAGTTCAAAGTCTTCAGTGGCACCTTGAGATAATATCTGGAAGGTGAGGGTTAGGTGCAGGCAATAAGTGGCAGCACACCCCAGCTGATATCCCTGCAAGCAGATGCCATTCCTCCCACGATGCTGCTGTTAGCCCACCAGCAGCGACCTCTACTCAACTGCAGCTGCAACAGGAATGGAAAAAAAAGACTTCACCTATTTTTTTTTTTCCTTTCAAGTGTATGTTGCTACACATTTTTGTTGTATAAGATGTGTTCTTCTATTGCACTTTTGACCAAGTGCAAGTTGAATGTTTAAGTTGATGGCAGTGCCTCTCATCTTCTGTCCTGTTCTTTGTACCTACAGAAAAGAGCACTTGATAATGACAGTACCTTGATGACTGCCCTGACAGGATGGTAAGAAGAAGGATAGGTTTTCCCCTACCTGAGTAGAATTCAAAGATTACTGTGTAGCACGTGTGCTTCTCAAGATGAAATCCTCCAACTGGATGATGCAGATAAGAAAGGGTATTAGATCTTTTCATATATCACTTTGTGCTTTCCCAGCCTCAGTTTTCAGGTACTGTTTTCATAGATATTGTTTGCAGATCCCATATGCATGGTCAACTACAGCTCTGGAAAGTGCTTTGAGAATTTTCTACAGAAGCATCATTAGAAACTGCATAAAGAAAGAGAAATCACAGCATATGAATTTCTCATTGGGGATGTAGATACTGTTCTCAAAATTGCCTGGCTTGGTACATAGCAGAAAAGCTTTGGTATTCAGGTTTTCCAGAGTATCAGTACCACAGTGGCAAAGCTTAGAGTCTTCTATTAATCTGGTTTTTTATCATTATTTTTAATATATAAATGTTAAGGATGTATTTTGCTGTTTTTCTGACTCAGACTTTTATTTTTCATATTACACTGCAAGAAATTATTATTAATATCTTCTAATAAAAATTGCATTTGGAAAGGATAAATGAGAGGTGAAGATCCTTACAATAGCTAAAGAAGCAGTAAGATCTTAGTAGGTCCATGTTGTTTTCCTTCTCTACAAAAATCATTGTAAACAACATTAGGCAATAGGTTAGTTGTATGTTGGTATGGCTCCATACTAATCATGGCAGGCATTTTTCAAAGAGAGAACTAAAATATTAAAAGTCTAAGTGAATTAGGTGCCCATCTCATTTTAGAATGACCTGAGCATCAGGAGCAAACATTTTACCCAGACTCCTAAAATCAAGACCAGATGCCTTTCTAAACACTATGCTGTAATTCAACCATATTTTTATTGGACACAGTACAGGAATTACAGGGTGAAGTTCCATGGTTTCTGTTATGTAAGAAGTCAGGCTACACAATGGCACGATCCCTTATGTCACTAAAATCTCCAAAAAACTGAAGATGAAATCACATCTGATTTGCTCAAATTTCACTTCCTGGGTTCTTGCGTTGTCATAGTTTCGCTCCATCTCCAGCCATTGAAGCAAGTTCTGGGGAAACTATGTAGGCAGGATTTGTATTTTTAATGTAAAAAACAAGGAAAACCCTCAGAACTTTGGAAAAACCTTCCTGTGAAATTTCCACTGTCTTCAATGTGCTTATTCCACTTCTGCATTGAGCTGAAGGGAATGCCTATCTGTGTTTTTGCATTCACTCTAATGCTGTAATCACCAGGCAATAAAGCAGGGAATTTATGCTGGGTTGGTATTTTAAGCATCAGCTTTATCAGAAGAATCAAAATGCTGATAAAAAGAAATAGAATCTATTTCTGGAATAGAACTTCTATGAATCTACAAATGATATGCGCACTGAAAAACAGAGGCCTTTCTCTTATTCTCAGGTTCGGTTATGATGGAATTCTCTTTTGAGTGTGGAAAATATCTTCTCATTTTCAGCACTCTAGAAGCCAAGTATTTGAAAGAGTCCAAGTGTGTTGAAACTTCTGAAGAACTCTGATGTCAAGAAAACCTCTGCATGTTAAACCATGCTCAACTATAAAACGAGTTTTAAATGTCTTTTCTGTTGGGCAAGATCACTTGAATGAAAGAAAACTGGAGATGAGTCCTGTCTAATGTAGGATTCAAGAACCAAAAAACTCCCGCCACCTTACCAAAAAACAGCCCGGAGCAATCAGCATCGGTGGGAAATGGAAGGAAACAATAGGTATGCTTTGACCTCAGGACTGTTTTTCCCTTCATTAGAAAACTCTGGTACCCTCTGGTGGCCAAGCCATAAATCTGTAGCCCCGGAGCCAAGATGACATTCCCACGGATGCTGACATGCGAGCACGTGAGCAGCTTGGAAGCAAGAGCCGCGCTGACTTGAATCCTCTTAAAGAGCAAAGCAAAAAAACCCATGAAATAACATATGAGAAAGTGCTAGTCAGGAAGAAGTCTCAGGCTACCAAGAGAGTGCTATAAAAAAAAAATCTAACTAAGATATTTAACACTAGGTTTTTATTAAAGTATTTTTAAAATATTAAACCTCTACCTAAGGATGTTAGATTTTCAGAGTATATTGTAGCAGTGCTGTATAATGACTGCAAGCATGCTTTGTGTTGTGTTCCTCTTGTCGTTCAGATCAGGACTCAGTGCTGCTAAACAGAGGGAGCCTGGCACATCTAGTACACTGCTTAAAAGTCTAAAATGTGCATATGCATATTTCTTTGAAATGGAGTGATACCCCCTGTTACATGAGCTCGCCTCTAATCAGATATCAGTGAAGTTAAAACTTTGTTTTATCCATTTAAAATAATGTGTATTTGGTGCCTTACAGTTCAGGAGGTTAAAAAGGTAAATGGTTTCATGTATACCATAGGCCTCTGCTAAAAAGAGGACAATAATGATGAGCCAGACACTTTTTCAGAGGTGGAAAGTAACTAGTTAGAATAGTTAATCTTTTGAGATGCATCTCTGGCATTAAGTGGATTCCTCTCATTCAGCTGAAGGCACAACAGCTGGATTCTGTCATCCCTGACTGGGGCGGTCTTGTTAGTGTAGGATGACCTCTGGAGCACTAACACAGATAATACTGGCACCTCTCTCCACTCTAATCAACTACCAGTCTGAGCAATTCTACAGGAGATGGGGGCATTAAGGCCATATTATTCTAAACAAAATTCATTGATGGTAGCAGAGTATTGTGACAGCAAAAGACAGATTTTACCTTTTTTCACCAAAGGTTTTTAAGGCTACATTTGTGGAATGGTCTGTAAAAACAGCACAGCTCCATATTTTCTCCCTTTTCTTAAAGTCATATTTTGCAAAACTAGACTGTTTGTGTCAAGAATGCCTAAGCTGACTCTCACAGTTTTACTGCTATATATAAAACTGTTCATTGCAACCACATATAGTTAATGTGCTCTCTCTTCATCTCTTTGCTCTCTAGATTAGGGCTGGCAGGAAATTTTTGGGCATTTAGCTGGAATGTGAAGGGCTCAGCTTCAAATTACTGTTCTCTCCTACCCTGTTTCAGAGCAAGGCATTGAAAGAGGATCTTCTAGGTCTGAACTGACTACTCTTGTGGCTGGACCAGTGCTGTTTTGGAGAGCTCTTATATTTTAACCATTTTTAAAGAAGCTTTATTAAAAACTGACCTCTCCTCATGATGTACATAAACTTTCACTGAGAATATTTCCTCCTGTAAAGTTTTCAGCAGCAGCTAATACAGCTAGCTATACATAAGAAAAAAAAAAAAAAAAAGAAAGGCAACAAGGCTATTAGTAGTTATGAAAAAGCAAAATGAAGGTAGATAACTTTGTTGAAAGGGATTCATTTGCCAGATGCAGGCATTTGGTGTCCTGCATCACACTACTTGCAGAACACAGGCATGCTGTTGATAAAAATGCACCAGTGCACCACATGCAAAGTAAAATACGTTGATTTTACAGGCAGCAACAGTTCTGTTCATCCTTAACATTTATGACAAAATTACCAATACCCACACTGTCAACTAAGTTGAGTCTTCTCCTGCACTTCTATAATAGTAACACTTGCCCTCAGAATCCTTAGGATAATGGAATGCTGCTGCCTTGTGCCTGGGAAATATAGAGGCTTTGGATTTGGTTGTGTTTGAGAGTGGCTTCAGTTGTGTTTGGGAGTGTTCACCTCTAAAATTCAGATCCTACAGCTAAAAGCACAACAGAAATGAATGTCTGCATCTGAATTAAGAGTGTTTACTTTACTGTCAGTGGAGAGAAATAAGGTATCATTTACCCCCCAAAATAAATATTAATTACTTGACAAATCCTGCCTTTGATTTTTCCCATCAAATGAGAAAAGAACAGTGATCAGCTGTGAACAATTTCGGGTGCTTACTTGCCCACAGTCCTTCATGTCAAAGATGGGAATAAGACCCAAATCTCCAGGGTAGATTTGCTTAATTGGAGTAAACATTGTGTTGCACTTTCTGTTGACAATTTTATTACAACAACACCAGGCTTTATCTGTCATACAGATGCAGTTCTCTGTTGGGAGGCAAATGAATTACTCAGTGTTTGAGACAGGAGCACAAAGCATCCCTGCAGTTGAGGACTATGCCATGACAAGTACAGCCATGGAGGTCAAATGCACTGTTTCTTTGGTGTGGGTGGAATGCCATTGGGGAAGTGGTAATGTATAATTTCTTGAGATTTTGAAAGATCATGGAAAATGAAAGCCTGATCCTTTAGAAATTCATCAATACTACTGGACTTCTTTAGCAATCCTTTGAACTAATGATAGCTGATGAAGGGGAGGTGTCATACTCTTTGTCACTTATCTGCCTGGTGCATATGTAGCCTGTAATCCTGATGTCCCATATCCCATGTGAGCTTGACTGCTGCAAAGAAATTCTTGTTTTTCTTGTAAATTCTTTCAAACCCATCACAGATTTTGCAGCTTTCCCACTCTGCTGATTAGAAAATTCATGTTTTGATGGTAGATTCCTTGGAGCATGTAGGTGATTTGGTGACTTTGTATCTCTTGCCCAAAGAAAATTTTACCCCTTCCTTTGTTTCTGATTTTGCCCATCTCCTTCTCTCTGTGATTTCTTCTACTGTTTATATTTCTTGTATTAACCCCATCCAAGTGGTTTGTTCTTCCCATTGTTCCCTGAAACCCTGGCACTTCATTTTCCTGATTGTACGCTATCAGCAGGGGGAGCATCAACAGCACAGGAGACTTCCACCAGGGCTACTGGATCTTCATGGAGGAATGGAGTCAGACTTGAAGACTTAAAGACAGAAGTTTGGCCATCAACAAGTACATCAAAGACAGTTCCATAACCAGAAATGTTGACTCATATGTAAAAGATAGTGAGCTCTTCATGTTTACATGTAAAAAAAAATGCCAGCCTGATACATGTCAGAGTTGCCATATAAAAAAAAAGGAAAACATGGGAAAAATAAGATCGTACTTGAAGTCTTTCTCCAATTATTTGGAATTATTTATTTTAGATATTTACTTTTGTGTTGCGTTCCTTGTCCAGTGCTTCTCTGGAGAGTGATTTGGTTCTTTGCTGGTGCATTTCAAGGCTATTAAATTATGTTGATATTGACCAAATGAGAAATAAACCAATTTTGATTACACTGGCATTGAAAGAAAACAACTTGGGCAATCTCTACCGTCTGGACATGCTGTACACTTGGCTGATTCTTTCCTTTAGTGAGTCATTGTTTTCTGGTAAATACTGATTAACACTCTGCGTGCATTCGTGAAAATCTCATTAGGCTAGGTTGTTGTAATTAGTGCAAACATCAATATGTTATCAACATATGCCAAAACAAAAATGGTTAAAATTAAGAATCCAGCATTAATGTATACAATGCAATTTATGAATACTTCTATAAAATTATCATAAAATATTTTAACACAAAAAAATTACAGTAGCTAGAGATTTAGATAATTCACTGTAAAGATGTTACAAGGAGATATATGTTTGAACAACATGTACAATTACAGTGGAATGAAAATGTAAGTTTTAAGACTAAATTAACTCTGACTATTCATTAAACAGAAGATGAAAATAAACTTTTAAGATTCTTCAATCACAGAGAAGAGAAACCTCAAGTTTTCTGGAGTGATGCTACTTGGGTGTATAAGACTGTGGTAGGATTTGACCCCTCTGTTGTCTGCAGTGTGCAATTTGTCTTTCACTTCATGCCTATAGCTATTAGTGAACTATTTATAGGCAACCCAAATGTCCCTGTGACTGAATTCTCAGGGAAGCTTGATGAGATAGGTATCTTTTGAATGCATTTAACTCACACCCATTATACTGTGTTCAACCATAGCAAATTTTTTTTCAAAGTAGATATAGTGCTGGCATATATGGTTTAGGTGTACATTTTTTTATTATTGCCTAGTGGATGGAGTGTTCTTCTACATTTAATTTCTCCCTAAACTTGTGTGACTTCCCATTTATCACCCCACAGAAAAGGGCCTGTCCTGGCTAAGGAAACTCTGTGATGCTCTTGTCTCAGAGCAGCAATGGATATTCAGGACCAAGACCAGGGACAGAGGAGAAGAGAACTGGAGTTAGGTGTCACAGCTGGTGCCAGCCCTATTGCTTCTCAGAGGAGATGGGGAGATCCCCTTTTCCTCACTGCAACTTTTTCCTGATCCCTGAAGACAGAACCACACAAGGCTTCCAGAGCTTGGGCATGGGCAAAGCAGATGGTGGGACTGTGATTTTTTTGGTACCAGAAGATGATGTAGGTAGGTACCAGCTGACTGACGTAAGTAGAGACCTTCTTTGCCTATGTCTGGGCCCCACCCTAAGTGCTTCTTGTAGCACAACATTAGAACATGCCACAGATTTTAAAAATACTTATCCATTTGGTTTGTAATTACAGAAGTACTGTTCTTTCCTACAGAAGGACAGAAGTGGATAAACTAGTTTGTGATCACATAGGAAGACTCTAGTATTGCAGTCTTGAATTTTTGTTTCTAAGCCCTAAGGCAGACCCTAAACAAATGGATCCTCTTTCTTCTCTGCATGTGCTTGATATTTCTCTAGCAAACATTGTAAAGTTGTGATTTTCTTTTCTCCTAGGCTGCTTTTCTGCAACATATGTATGTCTTTAGTTCTGCAAGTTAAGTAGGTACAGTTTTTCATGCAGTAAACCAATTGGTATATATAGGATTCCTATGTTTAAAATGCCTTTGAAGACTCGTCCAAAGCTCACTGAAGCCAATGACATCTTTGTTTAATTTCAATGGAATATGAATCAGGATGTGGATTGAAGGAGAAAATGTGGTCCTGCTTCTGCACTGAGAATTAATGCAGGCATCCTTGAAAGTATAGGATGCTGTTTGGTTGTAGAAATAATGATATGGGATCATGGACTTAACAGAAATGGCTGTTTCACACTTTCTAAAGTGTACAGTATAGTCTGAAGCAGTACCTGAACAAAACTTCAGCATACAAAACTTCAACATCTTCTCCGAGAAAAGAGATTTTTTCACTGAATTTCCTTCTATCTTGAATTCAGAAAAACTGGAGAGAAAGTATATCTCTCTATTTAAAATAGATTTAGATATATTTAAAATAGATTTATTATAAATAAAATTAAAATAACAGCCTGAGTTTTCCTTAACATAGCAATGTTTTAATTTGTCCAAGAGCTGCTATTTGTGGAATAATAGGATAATTTGGGTTGAAAGACACATTTCATGGTCACCTAATCCAATCTCCCCGAAATAAGCAGGGACATTTTCAACCAGATCAGGCTGCTCAGAAGCCCCATTCAACCAGACCTTGAAAGTTTGCAGGGATGGATCATCCATCACCTCTCTGGACAACATTTTCCAGTGTTTAATCACACTCACAGTCAAAAATCAGTTCCATTTTTTTTTTATCTGAATTGACCCTCTTTTAATTTAAGACCATTATCCCTTGTCCTATTTCAACAGACCTTGCTAAAGATTTTTTAATTACTGAAAAGCCATAATAAGGTCTTCCTGGAGCCTTCTGTTCTCCAGGCTAGGAAGTCCTTATTCTCTTACCCTGTCCTCAGAGGCGAGGCACTCCCTTGGTTATTTTTGTGACCTCTGGATTTGCTCTGATAGGTCCACATTCTTCTAGTGCTGGATCCCAGAAGGCTGGATGCATACTCCAGGTGGGGTCTCATGAGGATGGAGCAGAGGGGCAGAATCTCCTCCCTGACCCTGCTGCCCACACTCCTTTGGATGCAGCCCAGGACAGAGTTGTGTTTCTGGGCTGTGAGTGCACATGGCCAGGTCATGTCCAGTCCCTCATCCACCAGCCCCCCCAACTCCCTCCGGGCAGGGCTGGCCTTAAGCCCTTCATCCCCCAGCCCGTGTCGACACCAGGGGCTGTCCCAACCCCGGTGCAGCACCTTGCACTTGGCCTTGTTGAACCTTGAGCTTCCCCTGAGATGAGCTCGGTTGACCGGAGCATGGTGCTAATAGTGCCAAGGTTGTGCTTTGATCCCCATAGGGGACACTCACTTAAAAGCTGGAATCAGTGATCCTTGTGAGTCCCTTCCAGCTCAGGATATTTTGTGATCCTCAAGTTTGTCCAGGTCCCTCACAATGGTATCACATTCATTTTTAAGAATTGTTTTCAAGTTTAACAAAACTACAGCAAACTGAATAATCTGTTAAACACACACAGTCAAAAACATTTGGAAGTCTCCTGGACAGATTTGCCACTAATTGTAGCAACAGTGTGTCCTGTTAGTTAAACAGAATGATTCAACAATTAGAAAGTTTTCATGGGTCAGTTTTTGAACTGATTTTAGAACAAAAATGGTGGAAAACCCCATGTTCTTTAAAGTAATAGAGTTATGAATAAGCTCCATCATTTGTCAATGTCTTTTTATTATTAGCAGGATTGTTTAGTTTTTTAAAAACCCCACCTTTCAGAGGTGGTTATTTCCATTTTTTTTTTTTAATCTGTTAAAATGTGTTGTCTTTAAAAAAGAATTTTTAAGTGAAAAGAAAAATTATAACTACCATTTCAACTTCATCACAATCTTCAGGGATTTAAATTTAAAATATCTGTTTTTTTCAAAATTTATTTACTTTAAACTGTAATACAGGAAAGCAGATTTGACACAAAGTGTTTTGTTTTGCCCTTAAACAATTTTTCTAGAGAAGGGAAGAAAACGTTCACCACTCTGGAGAGTGAATACACGATGAGCTACATTGAAGTGCACTCACTAAAACCACAAACCTTTCAGCTGCTGGCAGCAGTTCACTCCTGATAAATACGAGTCCATCGCACTGTGAGTGCAATAGTGCTGGGAGATTGAAGAACCAGCTTTGAATTGAAAAACACTTGAATGTGAGTGAGACATTTTTCTGATGAGATGAGATCAGACAGAACTATTATTTTCCTTATAAGCCTTCAGTATCATCTGAAGCCAGTACTGTTGCAGACTTACCTCTGGTTGAATGGCACTCTGCTTTCACTGGACATTTGCTCATGGAGAAAAGAAAAATTGCTGCAAACAGGAAGAAAATGTATTTCTGATAAACTATAGCCTTCTCTCAAACACTTCCTGTTGTCTTCAGAGCAAACCAAAAATTTCATCATTTTTCTTGACCGTTAAGTTATTTGAACATTTTTCAGCTTTCTCAATTACCCATCTATCTCAGCAATCAGCCTATTGTTACTGAGGAAATACCCTTCAAAAAGCACATTAGGGATGTCATTTCAGTGATTATTTTCTATGGAATAATGACCATTTTGTTTCATTAGTGGCTTTCTGGTTCTAATCAGACATTTATTTTTCACATTCCCCAAACAAGGTTGCCCAGCATATGTTAAGGGAGCTGTGTGTGTACCATATGGCTAAGAAGAATAAATGCTGTATGAGATGGGGAGAGTGAAAGAGGAAGAGTAATGTAATATAATAGATAATGAATTCAGCTACATGATACGATTTTAGCATTGTGAGGTTGCAAAGATGAACGAGCACACATGGACTTTAAACCCCAGAGATTTTCACTTTCAGTATTCCAAACTCAAATTTCTTTTCCCTCATCTTGATCAGATATCTCTATAGACATAAAATGACAAAAAAGGAAGGCTTAATTCTTGGATGGAATTGTACTGTTTAATTCCAGTTTCATTTGAGGTAAAGCGCATTAAGTCCAAATATGTGGAACTGGAATCACCATGGAGACAGGCCTGGGATGTGTGGGCATTGGGGTACGTTTTCTGTATTGCAAAATAACATTCTGGTAATTTCTAAGTAGCAAGATCGCATACTCTGGCTTACGCTAAAAAAATGTAGGCTCCAAAATAAACATTCCTTTTAGAACTTGGCTGGACTTCAGGAAGTGAATTTTCACATTGCTCTAATCATCTGCTATTAAGGTTTGAAGTCCGTATGAATCCTCAGCGCAAATCCTTAGAATGAAGAGCCAAAATAAAAATGTTTTGATTTCCTAACCAATATCCACAATTTTAAAAGTGTGTTCTGGAAAATAAAATGCTTGTTGGATGATAGCATGAGATATAAAAGGGATATTTCAAGCCATAATTTAGCACAAATTGTTATCTGATATTAGACCTATTATTTGGAGTTTGGCAGATTCTGTGATCAAAATCCCACATAATACTGAAGTTTTCAGACTACATTTTAATAGTGAAATGTGCATTTGGCTGGGCAGCTCTCTGATTTGCTATCAATAGAAATCTGGACAAATTATGTAAATGAAAGCTGGCTCAGACCTGACTACCTTGATCTACACACAGCCTTGTCCTAATAGTGCCACATTTAATAGGTGTGTTAATGTTGAAAGTTAATCACACTGAATGCTCACACTTCTACTTCTGGCATGTGTATTGTAGTCAGTGCTGTACATCATATACTTTCTGTAACCTTGCTTACAAGGATTATAACTTATGATTGTTACAGCTGCAAGTTATTTAATACCAATACCTAAAAGCTGTGCTCATTAGGCTCCTAACCCGTGTCTCTCCCTGAAAAGCATATTATCATAGTTGGCAATATCAATAATTTTACTTCGAGTAAGTAATACAGCTCTGCCTCGATTTTATGATTTAAAGGTAGTTACTGAGAACACTTGAGTTCTTAACATATAATTTAGGATCAGCTAAGTGTACACAAGACCTCACTTATTGGAGAATCAGAGGTGTATAAATACATATTAGTTTTTCTTTCCAACTTTTGTTTCAAGTGTACCTGGTAGATTTATTGCTTGACTGTGCTTCAGTAGTCTGACTCCCTGTGGTGATTTCCAAAGGTCTGCACGCAGGAATATACCCTTACTGTTTTGTTGCAAAAGATTATGACATCATGGATGTTAAAAAGAGAATGAATGATGTGGTTAGTCATGTATTCAATATATTACTAGAGAGGGGGTTGTGTGGAAACATGGCCTTTCTGTCAGGTAGAATAAATGATATATATAATTTGTTTTGTCCTTCTCTTAAAAGAGCAAGGGAAAGGAGATAATCTGTCTTAATAAGGGCATGCTTAGAGTATCAACCAACAAGAAAGTAATATATTCTTAAACATCCATATGTGATCTCCTTATTAAATTAGGATGTTGAGCTAAATTTAAAGTATCAATATATAAATCAGTCAGTCAGTTAAATTAGCCAGTTTTATACTGATAAATGGGAGTTAATAAAGCAATTACTTCTTTCTGAACCATAAGGCTCTGGTTTCCAAATCAGTTGTATGAGTTATGGATTACTGACATAATTTACAAGTTTTCATTTACATGACTTATACCCTTGATTTCTGAGGAATTAGTCCTTTATTGTATTAAAGGCCCAACAAAACAGCATTTACGTAACATTATGGTTGGAGCAAAGCAACAAAACTCTCTGACTTCTCAATTTATGGTGACAGTGTCCCTTAGTCTAGCTGCTGTTGTTCATAACATATAGAGAGTTAAGGACAGAATTGTTGCCTTAATATTGAAGGTCATGACTTCTCAATGTGTGTGTCATGACCTATGTTCTATACCTGTTGAGTTTTGCCTTTTCTTTCCCTCAATTCCATAAGTACACTCCACTAGCAGGCAGTTCTGCACCTATGCTGGCCATTTGCTATGAAAGAGGTGGTATTAAAACTTGTCAGTGTATTGCCACATAACCTTCACGTTTTCTATTTTTACGAGGCTTAACTTTGTATAGGTTGACGTCATTGAAGGATTGGAAATGATTACAATGTGAGCAAGGTCAAGCTTATATAAAATGTGCCTTAAATAAATTTTCATTTTAATTTTTCATACACTTTTCTCTTTTTAATGCTTACTGCATTACAATTTTTATGCAATGCATACAATTTTCTCTTTTTAATGCTTACTGCCTGGTATTTATCTTATTATTTTATTCAGATAGAAGTAACCTGTCTCTTGGGCCACACAAGTCTTGAAAAGCTGCACAAACTAGCCAAAGCCAGGTAGAATTTCACTGGATTCCGATCAGTTCTTTACAAAGCAGTTCTAAAATTCAAGAAAGGTAATGATTTTCAGATTAAACCATTTGCTATCCTCTACCATGTTACTCATTGAGAGTACAGTAATGGCGATGGCAATAACTGTTATGAGAGAGAGCAATAAGGACATTTAAGGAAGACTTCATGATGCATGCTGATGGTTTCTGTGTAGCTCTGTTCATTCAGTGTTTCAAAAAAGAACCCCCCAAAACCAACCAATTAACCAACCAACTGATAAAAAACCAAACTAAAAAAAAACCCAAACCAAGCCCTAAATCAATTAAATCATATTCTGATTGAAAATATAATTTTTCTCATGAAAAAAAAAAATGGTGGTGATGTAACAAGCTGAGAAATCAAACCTGAGTATGTAGTGCCTGAGACATCCCAGATAAAGGTAAGGAATGAATAGGAAGGTAGACAAAAAAGCCAGGTAGAAACCAAGGAACTAATAGCCCATTATAACAGAATTCTAAGAAGAAACCCCCCCACCAACAATATGAGAATTATATGGCTAAGAATAGGATTGCCCTGAGACCTGGCCTAAATGGCAGACTCTGTTTTACAGACTAGCAGAATTAACAAGGGCCTGGTGGAAGAGTAACTCTAGTCTTATTTATTTTGTTATATTTACCTTGCAGACAATTCAGAAACTGGATTATCACTAAGAGTGGGATGAACAGAGAGATTTTCTTTCATCCCCCCAGCATATTTCCATTCAAATATCAACAACTAATAGATAGGTAAAGCTCAGAGCTTCTGTCTTTCTTAATGACATGATCAGTGGTGCTGTGTGATGTGGAGCTAGTAAACTTAGCCACTCACTATAAAAGAACTATTTTAATTGAGAAAAGGATTCTTCCTATGACAAAGAATTTTATTTTTTCCTCACTGAAATGTTTTGAAACCCATAAATATTTATTCCCATAATTATTATACCTGCCCAGTACATCATATATTTTAGTGCTCAGTCCAAGCTCCAAACTTTAATGATACAAACAGTAACTCATGACAGAGACAGTCAGGTGGTCATCTCCCCGGTATGTGTTGGAGGCTAAGTGTTGTTTTCAGATGTCAGACTGTATAGAAATGCTTGTAAGGAGATATCATAATGGGTTTCCTTAATTTTACCAACATTTACCCTCAAGTCTTGGCTAATACCTATTGTGCTAAACAGCTTTGACCAGAGCAATTTCGCCTTCTCTGCTGGCATTAATATTATTGCAAGGTCTTCCAGTTATAGGCAGATAGGTGTTACCTATCACATGCCTGACTAACAGAAAGATAAATGGATTTACTGTAAAATAGGATATATTTGTAGTAAAATATCAAAGTGTCTTAATGAACTTAATTAAAAAGGCCAATTTTTGATAGACCTAGAAGAAACTGGTTAGACTGACTAAACTATTTCACTGTTGACTCAGGAGCAGCCAAACTGCTTCCATTTATACACCTTTCTTTTTGGCCTCAACGAAAATGAAAGTTATTTAATTATTTAAAAGAAGTGGCATTTTGGCAGAACTTCACATTTCCCTTCAGTCATCTATAAATTTATGAGATTTTAGATAACAGAACTTCCCTTAATATACCTTCCAGGATGTTAAAGAAAAGCTATTTGTTTACGGTATACGGAGCGATGCCAGATCTGGCTAGTCTGGAGGCAAGATTTTTCAGGCTTTTGATCTGCAGGCTCTGGTTTCCAGAATGTTGAGATCCATGCTAAAAAGGAATCTGGTGTACAGAGTCTGTTCATTGCATTGCCACAATTATAAAACAGAACCAGATAAAAAGATTGATAAGGCTGGAATGAAAGTATGGAACAATGACTGCAAGAACAGTGACCTAAAGGACAATGGTCTATATAGAGGAGGTATGACAAAAACAAGAAGTATGGGGAAGAAGTGAATATGAGATCTTTATTTACTTTTTCTTCACACAAGAACTCAGCACATTAAAACAGTTTCAAGAGGAGGCCTTTTTTCTCTCCCCACATAACTAAATGTGGTACAGAGTTGTTAGCCACAAACTGCTAATGGAAAGTAAAATATGAAAGTATTTGGAATCAAACAGTACTAAACTAATTCCTGGAAGACAGATGCATCAGTGACTTTTAAACATGTGGGAAGTAGCTCCATGACTGCTAGAAGTGGAGAGTTTGTATTAGATTTTTCTGTACTTGTTTTTTATTTCCCTACATGAGCACCGTTGGGGGTGGGATACTGGGCTATACAAACCATTGTGTCCATGACACTTTTGTCATGCTTAATTTTCAAGGATTTAAGGATAGAAAAATCCTCCTTGGTTATTATTGATTATTACCTCATTCCCCTAAACTGTCCTTCAGACCAACTCTCCTTCTTACTTTTCTGGGCTTCCTTCCTTTTCTCCATTTTCTTCTTATCACATACGCACCTTTTAGCATTCTTATTAGAAGCACATTGCAGATGGAAGGAACGTAATTAATCTATTGAGTATTGATACTTTGTACAGCCATGCCTGGACTCTAGGGTAATTTTTCCTTTAGGGTAACTATTGAGAATGATTATACTGCTGCCATGTCCATTTTATTGACCAGATAAGGACTAGATTTTTCATACCTGATTGTTCTGAGATAGACTGATTGTTTGTATGTAACTTTTGGTTCTACTCAGCATAGAGGATAATGGTTCTAAACAACCACATGACCATGACAGTTAATGCAAGCAAAAACCAAAATGCTTACAGTTTTGAAAAACAAAGAAGGGAAGATAAAATTCAGTCTGCACGTACTTAATATTCTCCAAAATGTTGCAGTTTGAATAGAAGGCTCTTCCAGCTCTGAAGCCATGATGTAATACTTCTAAATTACTTTGAGATGATTAGACTGGTTGTTTAGCATATATCATTCAAGATAGACTAGCATAATAATGATCACAAATAACTCATCACACATCGCTTGTACAGCTCTTTGTACAGTATGGTTCATATTGCTGTTATTCAGCTCCTACAGGTGAATTTGATGAAGTAAATCTCAGGGAATAAGTACTTAATTCTCTTATATGTGTTAAAGAACACAGTCTGATGGGTTTTATTTTTGTTGGGTGTTTTTAGTTTGTATTTCTGCTTCTTCCTCTGAGGTTATATTCTTTTATCTAAGCATGGAGTTTCATGCATGAAACTGGAGAAACTACAGAAAAACTTCCTAGGCTTCAAAGATGTAATGGAAAATAAGCTCATCTTTTGTTTGGATTATCCTGAGATATTTTGTCATGGCACAACCATTGTAAACCCTTTTGGATGATTTCAGCCACCTGGACTAGTGCAAGTCACTCCTGCCTATGGCAGAAGACCTAGATGATCTTTGAGGTCTGTTCCAACTCAAGACATTCTAATATTCTGCGATTCACTTTGCTTTCCCTGGAGAAGCTTGGGTGCCTCTCTTTTTGTCTGTGTCACATTTTTCCCTCCATGGAACTCACTGGCCAGCACAAGCAGACACCCTTCCCTCTGGAGGTAGCAGGCCATACAGGTGCCAGGAAGATGCAAGATCCCAGGGGGATTTTCCTTCTGTTTACCTATAGTGGACCCTCAGGTGCCGTTCCTGTCACCTTTGCTGAATCTCCTCTCTCCAGGGAAGATTTATATTCTTTTGATATTGAAGAGTTAAACAAGGGAAAAAAAAGACTTTCACGCTGCCCTGTAAAAATCATGTTTTGCTGGCAAACAGCAGAAAACTTGCTAGGCTTTCTTCATTAGAGCCTTGCCATTTAAGCCATCAGCGTCATTTTGTGAGGACATCAAACATGTGTACACCAGATGCTGGCAACACAGAGCAGCTCTAAGGACCTGACTCAACTTAACAATAATCTGCGGACAGCGGGTGTGAACCTGAGCTGGGCCAACACCTCATCAGACTGCATGGCTAATTGATTTCAAAATTAGAGTTGGTATTTCTGAACAATAATCTTAAAAGGCAGCAATAAAATACATCAGAATCCTTTGAGCTAGCCAAGCTTTCATCCAAATGGCTTATTACAAAGAGCTGGCACACCTGAACTTTGGCATAGACAAATAAATCCCAAAACAGTAAATGGAAACCACATTTGGCACTGGAGGTTTGTCAAGAGAAGTTTGTAGTCATCAGGAAACAAGATTTTGGATTTTTTTTTTCCTTAGTGGCAGGAAGTCATTCACTGGATGTATTTTATCACAACTGCTGTGATTTTTGCAATGAAAATGTAGGTAGGGTTGAGGAATATGCTCTTTTTTATATATATATATATTTTAACTTTTTACAATCTTCAGGATCCCAGAAGCTCTAAAAGCACAGGAAGGGTTACAGTTATCCCAACAGTGATAACTTAATTGCATCTGTCGGCCTCCCTCTTTGAACTTTGAACTGCTGTTTTGTGGCATCATGATCCAAAAGGATTTAGATCTGACTTTTGTGTGGCTACAATAAATTATACCCAAGTATCTGAGCAATGCCTGGAATCTTATCTTCAAGGCAGGATGAGGCATCTCACTTAAGGGATGGTATAAATTTGGAATACAAATCTCTTTGTGTACTAGCATTTCAGATCAGGTAGAAAAGATTGCTTTTTCCTTTGCAATAGATTGAATTAAAGGCAAATCAAGAATATATAAATAAAACCATTAATTTCCTTAAACATTTTCTGAAAAAATGGCTCCTCAGAACAAAATGGGACTAATCCAATCCTTGCACTCAGAGGCTGAACTGTGCAGTACCTGAAATCCATTTGCATTCAACATCTCCATTGTTTATAAACAATTTTATACGTTTGGATTTGATGACTAAAGATGCAGCAGTCTAGAGGCAATTGCAGCTTTCATCATTGATTGGTCTAGGTGAAATGTAACTGACTGCTTGATTACTAGCTTTGTGTTTAAATATTAGCGGTTAAGTTTTACCATTCTGACAGTCTGAGGTTGAGTTTGTGATAACTGAGACATTTCTTCTTGTGGTTTTGAGTAATTCTGTTCTGTACCATTAATATTAATGTTAGCATGGTCTCAAACTTAGCTCAAAATGTGAGTCTTGATGGTATGCATTACATCTTCATAAACAGTCTTAAGACAAGTACTACTACAGAGTTATTATATGTTACTATGCCAAAGGATATGAGCAGTCCTTTCATTATGCATCTGACAGATGTAGCAAGCTCAGCTTACTCAAGTCAAAATGTTGTCTTTTCTTTTTGGTTTATGTCTAATTACAATTTTCAGGCATGGCCTGATTCTCATCTCACTTACAATGTGGGTTTCCAGATGTATCCCTGGATTTTCACAGGGTTATTCATAACAAAAAATTGGTCTGTGATATGCCAACTTTCTGATTACCCAGGGCCCAATTCAGTTATACATGTTTAAAACAAGCCTAATTCTATTAGCTGCCAATCTGTAGTGCTGTGAGCAGATAATCAGACCTTGCAGATTCATCTTACCCTTATGAAAAATTTTGCTATGCACATTATTTCCAATCTTGCCAATATATAATTGTGTCTACTGTAGGCCAGGCATATGAGAATACCTTTTAGTCATGTACTATACTTTAGCCATGATTAATTTTAGAAATATTTTCAGTTGCACAGGTTTGGGGTATGTGGGGAAGTTCACATTTTTACCCATTAATTAACTTAGCAAAATTTAGCTAAATTAGAAAAAGTTATTCTTCTCTCTATTTAAGTCAAGAAAAGTGAGGTGAAATAATGGAATTTTTAAAATAAAAGACGTCATCTTATATTATGTGCATCTTGGCCTTCTCGCATCCATACACATATTGACTTAGCATCCAATTATTTAGCCATTAATGCTCAATTAATTTTTTGGTGTTAAAATAAAGTATAAATTAAACTAAATATCTTACATGCAAATAAATACTAATGGGAGAGATTCAGACCTCTCTTACTTCTGCTCAAACAACCTCACTTCAGCAAGGGCTGCAGAGGTGCAAATGTGGACAGATTTACCTCTACATTTTTGCATTGCTCATAATGACACTTCCCTTCGCATGTGCAGCATAAAATCAAGGACTCGTTTTTGTAATGCTGAATAAGGGATTGACATTTGTAACTTAACTCCAGCACATGGCTCTCCATGTTTTCCTCCTACTTCTACAAGTATTCATATGTAAAGCAAAAGAATACATCAAAGTGACACAAGCAGCATAACAAGAGCCTGTCTACAAAGTCCTGCGCCAGCTGGGACTCTTACATGGTTTAGATTAGAGTCCAGAGAGTACTGAGGCTGGACCACCGCAGGAGAAAGAGCTAGGGGACACTGCAAGTGTTCCCATGCACAGTAATAGACAAACACCTGGGTCAAATTAATCTAGGCTTATCCACTGTGAAAATTCACAGGGTTTAATGGCTTTCCTTACCTGTGAAGGGGTGGTCTACTTACAGGACTTCTGTACCGAGTCTGATGCAGAGGGGCAGATTGCAGATTTCTGTGTGTTAAAGGTCAAAATCTACAGTAACAGGCAAACAGGTGGGAGTTACCACTCAAAAAAACCCAGAAAAAGTACAGCAAATATATGAATTCCTCAGTTTCCATTAATTTTTTAGTTTTGGAAGGTAACTGAGATGTTATTAAATCAAGTTCCAAGAAAAAATTATATTCATTGGTTATGAGGAAAAATAGTCAACTGTATTCCTGTTCTATGCTTCAGGATTATTTCATTCTAGAGAAAGATAATGGAACACATGTGATGTTTGTATTTCTGTGGAATTACTTTAAAGGCTTTTCCCCTGTTTATCTCAGGCTACTCTGTGCAGACACTTCATTGCAAGAAATTTTTTGATTTTCTCAAAGGTTGCTTGCTCTCTATCTTCCTTTCATGTCAAAATATGGAGCAGGATTTTGCTGTACTTGAATCTTCTTCAGCTAGGTCACAACAGAACCATTGGAGAGGGGATATGGACCCACTCATTTGCAAAAAGAAGCTTGGCTGTATCGCATAGTTTTAAGAATATGCTTCAAATATATCATTAGTCCCATTAGCTGCCATGCATAACAAGAGGTAATCAGCAGGTTTCCTAGCTCTAACGCTGCAGTTAAAATAGCTTTGGATTAGGGTTTGTTTGTTTGCTCTATCCATGCATTACTCTTTGATAACAATGCTGCAAACACAACTGTGCTTGTCTTCTATATGGAGATGGATGAACTGGCTTTCTCCGAAACAAGGACAGGAATTCAACAAGATAACATGAGGGAAATCAGAAAGTAAACTGGAATTTTTACAGGGCTTCTTCTACACTGTTAGTATCTCCTAAGGTTTTTGTTCTGCTAGCTGGAGCAGCTTCCTGGCTTGGTGCTTACATTGCTGAGAGACCAGGGGGTATCTCTGGCTCAGCTGGATCCCTCAACAATACAAAATGTTTTAATGTGGCCCACCACAATCAACAGAAAGCTGTGTTGTTGTGCAGTGTTCCTGCTTTATCTGTAGTGATAAGCCCCAGTCTTGCTGCTGCAGGAAGACCGTTGCCTTATCATGATAGGTAAAGCAAAAGCTTTTCCAGAAAGTTTTAATGACTGTTAAATATGTTGTTTTTTTGCTTGATTTCTAGGCCTTGACCCTTACAAAGTTACAAATAAAAATCCCAAAGGAATAGGATGAAGCAGACATGACAACAGTTGTGAAGAAAATAATTTGCAATACTCAAAATAACATTAAGGAATATGATATATGGGTGTACCGCATGAATAAAACATTACATTGGCCTGGAGTTCTTTCCTTTTTTTTACCAGATGTTGCTTGCTAAATCATACGGGTACTTTCAGAATACATAATACACAAGGCACAGACTGTTAAAGGCAACGATGATACAATATTAATCCTTCTGGTACTTCTCCAGTGTGTCTGTTTGGCTCTACTCGCCTTGAGCTCACACTGATGGGAGTCAAAGAGATATTGAGGAAAGTGAAAGCTGCATCTCTCCCCATCAAAAACTACCTGTGACATAGTGTGGCCTGAGCTCTCAAAACAATGTCAGCAAGCTGATGGTCCAAAGGAAAGCATCTAACAGAAGGACAGTGCCTTAACAAACATGATAATGACTTTTTGCTAGGATGAGAAGGGCAAAATTGTAATTTCAATAGCTACAAATTAATTGTTTATATTCTACCAAATATTTCTAGCTACAGTAAAATTAGTCTGTGCTCATTTAAGACATCTGAAGATCCTGATGGCAGTGATGAAGAGGGATAAAGGAAGATATAGTTTGAAACTGAAGTAATGTAGAAAGACACAATAATAAGGACATCGAGTCATCTGATGTGCAGTATGAGGAAAATAACATCAAGAATAAACATGCTGATTAATATACCTAATTCTAAGCCTATTATTTTTGGAATTGATTTAACTTTTCTGGTTACCACTTTATCTCTCTTGCTGTGGAGATCAATCTATGCAATTTTTCTCCTTTTATAGCTTTATTTTTCCTTCTTTGTCCAGCATTATCAAACTATGACACAAATTCAATTATGATGTTATGATGCCAAACCTGTGGTCCTGGCAAAGTGTATCATGCAGCATATCTAGGTAAGTGAATTAAAAAAACATCTGAGCAGGTATCTGGTGTGTGTCACTGCTCATTCTTCCATAATAAACTATGTTCTTCTTCTCATTCATTTGTCAATCACTGTAACTAAAGATTATTATATGCTGTATGTACGTGACACCAGCAATTTGCAAAGTCTGTTGGCAAGAAAATCAGGTTAGAATGACAGAGTGAGAAATTAAGCAGAAGTCTGATGTAATTAGCTATAACAATCAGTGCTCTAATTTCTGATTTATTGTTTCCTGTTTTCCTGCTGCTTTCAGTCCATGCATACTGTATGTGTTCATATAGGTCAAACAATTGTCTTATCAGTCCTGCTGAACCAAGAGGTCAGAGTTAACAATATTTATTTAAGCATGCAGGATGCTTCCCACTGCAATTAGGAAATAACTATTACTAATAGATCTTTGGTGCTATTTCCTCATTTATAAGACTTTGTGAAGAGGGATTTAAGATTCAGTCTTCTTCATAGATATTTCTTGCAGACAGATTTACTTGACTAGTAGCATTTTGGTTTGTTAAACTGACCACACTGAATTCCACTAAGTGACAATCTGACAACAAAATATCAATATCAAAAGTTTGCACATAAATATATCTATTCAATAACAATGGGCATGTGGCATTATATGATGCCAGTTCTTAAGGAAAAAAAAAAAAAGCTGTCCAAGTCTTGGTCCCTCTGAAATCAGTGAGAGCTTTGCTGCTGACTGTGATGGGATCACAACTTGGCACTATAAATTTGTTCTGGATGCCTTTTTCACCTTGTACAGAATTCAAGGTTTTTGGATGAGCAATCCCTTTTCATAATCCAGAACTGAGCATAATTTGCTCTTACACAGTTCTTGCAATTCCAGTGGGAATTCACATGACTGCTTGTTTTGATTGGAAATATACATAGTAAATTGTGCATCTCACATATTTGCTACATGTATTGAGCTCTTTAGTTAACAGATGCATCTTCATAAAAAGTGAGTCTAGGAGAGATGCTTAGAGGTCATGTAGTCTGGTCCAAAGTATTTCTAAAAATAAACTAGAACAAAAACATTCCTGACAGAAACTGGCCTAGTCTATTCTTTAAAAATTCCAGAAACAGAGATCCCACAACATTTTCATGTAATCTATTCCACAATCTACTCCAGTATTCTTTCAGAAATATAATAGTAGGAAAGTTCAAAACAAAATACTCTTGCTGCTGCAAATTAATCCAATTATTTTCCTTTCTATAGTAGACATGGGGAGTAATTAATTATTTGTAGTAATCGTCTACATTAATGTGTCATATTTCTTCTTAGTCTTTTTTTCTCTCTAGAATTATTAATTTTTAGCTCTTGTTACTTGAAATTCACATTTACTTAATGTCTGATCATCTGTTTTGTTCTGTTCTGAGCCTCGTCCAATTTTGACAGAGCAATTGCAGAACTTGGCGTTGTTCGTACAGCTCTTGTGTTTATACTTCCCACTGTGGTACTGGTTAAGACACCTGTGACTCATGTGATACACTATAACATCCAGATCCTTTTCTGTAGGACTGCTATCTGGGCAAGACATTTCTCAGAGAGTATTTGTGAAGCTGATTGTTCCTACTTAAATATTTTATTTGCCTTGATTGAATTGCTTTCTATTTATTATAGCTTCTTTCTCCCATTTGTCTTCCTTATTTTGAATTCTAACCTTGTCCTCAAAAATGCTTACACTCCTCCCAGCTTGCTATCATATAAGAATTTAATAAACTTACTGCCTGTTGTGCTGCCCAGAGCATTAATGAAATGACTGCACAGTACCAGACTCCAGACAGATTCCAGTAGAACTCTTGTTGATACCGCCTTTCCACGTATTGTTTTCCAGTCTCTTTTGCACCCACGTTACAGAGGTGTAAGGAAAGAAGTTAGTTTCCTCTTTGGTTGGGTTTATGCAAGCCATAATTTATGCAAAGCATTAATATTTATGCAAAGCAGCATTGACTATTTAATAAGTGCAGATTGCAGCACGTTATTTTTGGCTGTTACTTTTCATTGGTTAATCTTTTAAGTACTTAGAAATAGATGCTTTGTTAGCTTCTCAACTGGCTGAAGTCAGTCTAGCTGACGTGGTTCCTTGGCTCTACCTTTCCCCACTTTTAGAAATAAGCAGTATATTTCTCTTCAGTTTCTTTGGTGCTCCAGAACCTTGACCTCTGCAGATTCTCTAATTTCTAATGATTCTAATGATTTTTTTTAAAGTTTGGCTCCCTTTTAGATATCTTAGTGAAGTCCTGTGTAACTCACTGAAGACTGGACTTTAACTTTGTTGCTTTCAATGCTAATCACACAATTTGTAATCTCAGATCACTATTTTTTTTTTGAACCATGAATGAAAAGATCATTAAACATTTTTTCTATCTTGACATTATCTAGCACTGTTAACTGTGGGTACTGTTGGCTTTTCATCGCCTGTTGACTACCAGGGTAATTTATTGCTTAGAAAATTTATTTTTTGAGGAAAGGATCCACCTGTTCAGGACCTCTTGGCAACATCCATAAGTGAGGGCCAATTCTGAAGTTATCTGCCCAAGGCACAGGACAGCACTGGAAAAGAGTCACGACTGCAGTATATAACAGCAGCAAATTTAGGATATGGGTAGTATCAAGGAATTAGATTCTGTGAGGTTCTATAAGATTCAGTGAAATCTTCTGCCTATAAAGTTGTGTGACATTACCAAAGGGTGCTTGAGAATGGAGGGAAAAGGAGGGATGAAGGTGAACAACATAAATGTGATAAATATCAGATATTTAGAATGCTTATATTATTTTCAGGAAATGTCACAAAATCCCTTCCCATTTCCCATCCTCTTGAAAGTTAAGAGAAGTGTGGAGTTTTTCTCAGGCAACTTTTGCTATCAGGATGGACACCAGTCCATGGAGCAGTTGTGTTTGGTAGTTGGCAGCACATGTTCATGAGATTTCTACAGACACCTTGAATGATGGTGTCTGGATGCCCATGCCCATCCCTGGGCTGAGATGTGAGCACTGGCAATGGCCTGAACCTCAGAGAGTTCAGGATACCCACAGGAGGAAAGAGGGAACTGCTGTGCCTTCCCGTCTGTACAGTGAAGGAGGCAAGGCTCCAAAGCATGAGAGACTCACACTTTAGATAGACATATAATGGCAAACTAAAGCAGGGCTTTAGCTTCTTCTTTTGCCTATTCTAATGGGCACTGTCTCTGAGCATTTTTGTTTGCTTTTGAAGTTTCTACTTGTTTCTGATTTACTGTTACTACTTATAACGACCATGATTTTGGAAAGTTTGCTAATTAGTGTTATTTTTCTTGCATATCATAGCACTTTATAAACAGGAAGAGCCTAATTCATTTCTATTCACATGTCAAAGTTTGGTAGAAAGCAACAGCATAACTGGAACTTACTTCTCTAATGTATGTGTGTAAAATATCACTGTGTCACTTTGCTGGCAATGATTCAAGGATACGGGAAAATAAAAAGTTCTTGGGATCACAAAATAAACCACTGTAAGAGTCAATTTACTGCTGAAGGATTTGTATTTCTTGTATTTACAAATTAACATCTTCAACAAATGTTCAGCTAGCATGAACCACTATAGTTTCCCACAAGCCAATTTATACCACCTCACAGTAGATGAAGGGAGCTGTAGGATATCATAAAAACAAAAGACACACTGATTAAAAGTTTGTGGCTGATAATCATTGTCCAGATTACTGATACTAAATATTGGTTTAATTTTTTACAATTGCAGGAAAACGTGAATCCAACAGCATTACGGTCTGTAACTGTCCTAGCACTTATATCCACTAGATTTCAGTAAACCAGTTTTTCTAATTTTTTCCCCTCAAAGTAATTCATCTCATTTATGTGCTTCCAGATATTGATGCTAATTTTCTTTGTCAGTTAATTTGAGGGTAGAAAATACAACTTGGGCTCAGTCCTCCTCGTTTGATAATTTAATACCAATATTATTTAGGTTATTGGTTTTACTGGTAAATCAAGAAGCAAGTCGCCGGAATACAGCTGTGACCCCAGGGCAGGAACTTTCTGCCGGCTGTCACCTTCTGACAGTTTGGGCTGTTAATTACCTCCAACAGTTGGAGCACAAGCACCTCTGTGTCTGCCAGCTGGCAGCCTCTGCCTCACTGTGACTGGCAGCCTGAGATTTAAAACCTGTAACAAAAGGCTGTTATGTAAACAGTTTATTGTATAATACACAATGGCAGCAGTAGACCCACATTGGGAATCAAAGGTTCTCTCTGCATTCATGACTAGCTAGAGCTGGAAAGGATGCAGGATCCTGCCTGCCTCTTTCCACCAGTCAGAGGACAAAAGTCTAAAGTGAAGCAGCCTGAGCTGAGGTTTCTCAGACTCCGCACACTGGGATCTAAGTGTCTGAATTGTTTTGGTACTGTTGAACTGTACTAATTACTTTAACATGTGAGAATAAAAGACTTTAATTGCCTGGTGACACACCAGTTGCCAGCCCAGAGAAACTGCAAAAATCATCTCCGAGGTTTCCTTCTCAAAAAACAAATGCAGACTTCACAAGTGCACTCTCAGGTCCTCTCATCTAAGGACTCATTCTCTGAAGTGGCACAGATGTCCCCTGCAGCTTTAGCTGCCCTGTATCTGGAAAAGAGCTCATGAGTGCACTTCTGAAGGAGCAGTGTCACCATGCTGTATATAAAACTTGAGCTGCTTAGAGGTGCAAGAAGCAGGTTCCTTATTCCAAATTCATGAAAGGATCTCTTTATAGTCATAATGGCTCAAAGCATGCAGCTAAAGCAGTATTGGAGCCAGACAATGGGACATCCCCAAAATGTGGCTTGCAATTCGGCTTCTGGAAGTTATTTCATGCCTTTTTTAAGTTTAAGTTTAGAAAACAGGATCACTCAGAGGAAGGTACCCAAACCCCCTTGTTAGCTTCAGCTGAGTAGTTAGAGCTCTTACAGAGGGGCAGAACTGCATTGCCATCCATCCCAAACCTAAGATTCAAGTCCCCATCTCATTTGTCTGGAGAGCAACTTGATAATTTCCAGGTGAGCTTTGGCCACCAGAGATCTAGAACTGCAGAAGTGATGAAATCAAACAAGAAGGAGCCCAGCTATGGGTCAGAATGAGGTGTTCTGGATCATATTGTTGTTCTCTGTAATGTTCAAGTATTTTATGTGCTGGCTGCTTGGTGAAATAAGCACAGTGTTTCCCTAACAGAAATGTGTGGAACTTTAAAGACCTGAGATAACAACAAAATCATGACTTATCTCCCAGTTTCCAAAATGATGTGCATATAAATTTGAATTCCATAAATGTATGGAAGAAATATTCCCTACTATTATGTTTGCAATCCAGTATAAGGGTCTTCTGCTATCTTTCTATCATGCTTAGGAAAAGGTCATTAATGCTGATGGTAAGCAAAATTTTCTTGGGGCCTTTAAATGGTATCATCAGAACAGAAGAAATAATTCTTTAAGGATCAAGTGGAGCAGTAAGCTTTCTTTTCAGGATTTGAAATAAGTGAAAAAGACACTTGTAACAAAATTATTTCAGTGGAAACTTTTCTAGATGATCATTATAAAGTATTCTTTTCCTCTCTCTCTTACTAGGTTTTACTCAGAGTCAAAATAATCATATATGGATTAAAATATTATTTCTTACATGGAAATGAAATTTCACATCAGTGGTACACTTTCCATAGATGTCACAATGTTGTTTATTAAAATTATTCTAAGAAACACTGAAGTTTATGTCCTTTGAAATAACTCCTAGAGAAAAGGAAGAACTCTTAGAGAAAAAAGCTACTATAAACCAGCAATTTGTGCAGTAGAAGTGAGCCTTATGTAGATAGAGTTCTCAGAATTTTCAGGTATTTCACCTACCTCATCTTTTAGATAGACTCGAGTACAGAATTTGCATTTCAATATATTTCAGATCAGACATGGAAACACTCTACCTCCTCCATCCCTTGCAGACAAAGGGAAGTTGGAACCAGCATCAAACTGTTTAGTAAAAAAGGAAGATAATTATCAGTTTAACAAAAATTAACAATAGCAGCCCAAGCCCCACCCATCTGGTCTGCTGACATCCAAATAAGTCTAAGCCTCCCAGGCCAGAGGTGCCCACAACATTTTCAGAAAGGAAACATCTGGGAATGACTTCTATATCACTATGGAGCAGGCAATTTCATTCCTATACTTGCAATTTGTGTTTTCCTGACAGTTATTTCAAAGCTACAAGCTTAATGAGGTTTAATCTCACAATATCTGTTTAGAGCAAATAGCTGAGGTAGGATGTACCAAACTGTGGTTTTGACTACAATGGAACTTCCCAGCATTTACTCCTGTACAAAGAGAAGCAAAGTTTGACCCAGTGTCTTCACACAGGCCTAACACCAGGAGGAGTCCTAAAATGTGTATGCATTCTGAAATTTGAAATTTAATGTAAAAGAAAAAGTAATTTTAAATCAGTTTTTTTTTTTATGAGTTACACATCAGAAAATGTAATTTTTATAATTTTTTATAAATTCTCTTTACATTGCTATTGAAAGATGCTTTGAAAACAATGCACAGAAATGAAGGCAATTGTTAATGTAAAGAAAGCATGCCTTCAACACTGGCAGAGCTAAAGAAAAGTCAATTTCTTTGCATTCTCCTCTCTAAAGTAGTGGCAAACCTTTCAACAGTTCCCATTCCTGCAGGCAATTCCCCTCTCATGGTTAACTGCTTCACTGCTGGCCCAGCAGTCACATCTGCCCTGTGTTGCCATATCACATTGGTGCTCCCTTGAAGCTGGGGAATTGCCAGCAAGAGATACCTGGTATCTATCACCAGCAGTCAAGCTATCAGACTGACTGGAGCAAAGCCATTTAAAAGTTATATTACAAAAATTTTCTGTGGTTTTCAAAGATCTGAAGCACCCTGACAGTACTGCATTTTTTTTTTTTTCATTTAAATAGACTACTATTTTATTTAGCAGTAAGAATAGAAAATATAAAAATATGTCAGCATGACTCTTCTTGTTGTATTTGAAAATATTAGTTAAAACATTTTCTAGAAAGTATGTTTTTCAGCAAGTCTGTTATCTTCTCTCCCTTTTATTTGTAATAATAATTTAAAATAATTTATTTTGCCTAAAGATTTTTTAAAGGTTCCCCTATCCTTTCCAAAATATATTTGATTTGATTTCTGCTAGAATGTTTACATGAGAACATGAGAAAACCTTTACTGTTACTTAGGATGTTTCACTGGAAAAATTCAAAGTACTGTATAATTATTTTTTTTTTTTTTTTTTTTTTCTAAAATAGCCAGATATCTCAGTCTATTTCATAGATAGAGAGCTGAGTTTTTAAGTTGTTCTGATATTTGAGCTCTTTCAATTGCTTAAAATGTCAAGTTCCACATTTTCATTCACAAAATATATTCTTCTTTGTGGGTTATTTTTCTTGCTGATGGCACACACCCCTCCCCCATCCCTTCATTTTGGCCAGTGTTCTTGTCAGGTGAATCTTTTACCAGACTTTGTACATTTGCTGTATTCCTGTTCCACGTTGACCCTGGTATATAGCTGATTTTCTGCCTGTGAGTGATCCTGCCTGACTCGGTTGCTTTGCCCTGCCAATGATGCAGAATTGTGAGTGCAGGAAGTCCATGTGTTCCTGGACATTCACTGTCCAAAGCTCAACATAATCTGTTGGGTGCCAGCCCTGCAGTGTGAATGAGCCTGGTGGTCTGATGATCCTGCCTGACTGAAGACATAAAATTCTGTGCTTGAGGCTGGAGGCGATGTGGCCTGCAGGAGAGGGATACTTTATATTGCCCCTTTTTATTTTTAATGTGATTTCCAGTTCCATAGAGCAGAGGGAAATGAAGGAGGGAGAAGTTCAGGAGGAAGAGGCATTGCTCAGGCTTTCTTTGATCTGCTGTAGCTGAAGCTTTTCTGACCCAGGCAGACAGATCAAAGAAAGAAGCCAGAATACAGAGCACTTGAGACATTTCATGACTGTAGAAAATACTGCCCCAAAAGTGCTTCTTTTTTAGTTTGAAAATATGCTTGCCTTACATATAAACTGTTGTGGCACTTATTACTAAAACCAGATGATCACAAACTATTGATTATTTTATATACCTTTGTCAGGAAGGCATTAGCTATATAGTGCCTCAGATAAAAATCCTGTGACTGGTACATGAAGACTGCAATAAAACTAACAGAAACAAATGATAACATATTGTACATCTATTTTATTTCTTAATATGTCTTTGCTTAAAGAGATTCCAGTTTCAAATATTCAGTAATCCAGTTATTGGCAGAAGACTTTCATTGAACACTAGTAAATTTTAGCTCTCAATAGTTTAGTGAGAGGCAGTAAACAACTGCCGTGTTGCCATCTTCAATCTGTGGTACAATCTGCTTTCCAGAGCAGAGATGTATCCCTGAGTAAGGACTAAATCCTGGTTTCAGTATAAGCTATGTGCTGCATGCTTTATAGCCATAATTAGACCACCTTCTGCCCCAAGGATGCCTCTAAAAAGGGCTGATCCTTGTGATTAACTTCCCATGCTGTGAGCAGTCAGTGATTGATCTCCACTGGCTCTTCACGGGTCTTGTTGGGATTTCTCACAGTGCTTGCACATCAAGTGCAGGACAGCCTTCGGCACCAGCCCCAGCAACAAGCCCTTTTGCTGAAAAGTCATAATATTCTTGTTTCTGTGCTTTTCTGGCTTTTCTTCCTTGCTGGAGCTGATGGGCAGCAGCAGAGAGGCCGAGACAGAGAGAAGGGTGCCATCTACTGAGGCACTCACATCCCCTCCTGCATCCCCCAGGCTTTTCACGGAAACCGCTCAACTGTGTGCCAAACTGGAAAGCTCATAAGACCAAAGTAAATCCATGAATTTGATTAAACTCATTAAAAGACGTTTCAGGAAGAGCTGCGTTTGTTCAAATTACAATGTTATTCCTTTTGCTGTGTCCTAAGTGAGAGTGAGCAGCTTTATGATGAACAGAGACATGATGCAAAAGATCATTTTGGCACATGTGTTTTAAAATCATGAGAACTGGCTATTTACACTGCTAGAGTATGGGATAAATTGAATGGTAACTGTGTAGTCATTTCTGTTATTAACTCTGAATTTAAACTGTGTATTTTTATGGAATTGGATTTTCTATTAAGTCTTCGTTAAAATCGACTTCATGCTGATAGTTATGCATCTATTATCATTTTATGGCCTGTGTGGGACTTCAAAACCATTATCTGAAAATAGATTACAGAATTATTTCTGCTAATACTTTTATCTGATACTACAAAATCCATCACTGTGGTATTTCATATAGCAATGGTCACAAATAAACAGCATATTTTTCTCTTGCAGGATCATCTTTGAAAATTTTCTTCTAGTACTTCAATCGTTATGTTTATTTCAAAAGCCAGATCTGTATTTTGCAGAACAGACTCATTTCATTATCTGTTGGTATCTGTCTTCTTTAATGAGAAAAGGGCACTAAAGGCACAGGAGAGACAGAGCAAATACCTTCATATGTGACTGTGAGTAAATCACCCGTCTGTGTGTAAGCCCAACACATGCTTTCTGTTCATAATCCACAGGGGAGTGTGCTAATCATGCATTTTTACTGCAGCTCTATGTATCCAAACATTTGACCAGGTAAAATTATTGGAGATGTCAGGGAAAAAGATATATTTGCTGTTCTTACTTTCACCTCATCTTAGAACATAAACCCCTGTAAATAAAAGCTAATCTTGGCAAATCATGTAGAAAAAGTCAAAATCAAGTTGTCAAAGCAATAAACAGTCCAATACAGCTGACAGGTCTCTTTGTTACAAAATAATACACACGTCAGCTGTAAAAAAGATAGGCTGAGACCTAAATGTACTGGTTTTGAAACAAGTATGAAAAGTTCTTGTGCTTGGGAACCTATACAGCTGAGCCATGGCAAAGTACAATAGGAATTTTTTCTTTGTTTTTTTCCCCCTAAACATTTTTCACCAGCTTACCTTGATCTAAGAATTTATTGCAGTCTGATAGCTAAAGCAGAGAGGAGCACTGGCAGTTATTTGTACTGGCTTTGGAGGATTTTTAAAATTTTATCAGTGAATTACAATTGTGATTGAAAATGGTTTGTGCCTTTTTCATTGTTACCACCAGATTATGAAATAAATGTAGATTTTCAAGCGCAGATGTAAATGCCATGAGGGTTTGGTATCAATAAGAATTTATGGCATACCAAATTGTTCTATGTTTTTTGGATAGATTTTACAGTAAACAGGTTAAGTTAAAAAGAGCTGTGAACTGTTTCTGAAAGGTATTTATAAACAACAGTCAAATTTATGCATGCAAGGAAGATACAGAGAAGTTTGAATAACACTGTGGTCACACCTACAGTCTTCCTCCTCCCACTTACTGTCCACTGGTAGCATTTTATTTTCAGGATAGATAAATCTCTAACTGGGTATACAAGTAATATTGAGTAATATTAAATTTCCAAATAAAACAGAGCACTGCATCTGTTATCCAAAGGCTTCACACTTGTAAAATAACTTTTCTTTTTAAGTTTCTGATCTTCCTAGAGTATTGTCATTTCTTTAATGCAGCTGAACAAGATTCAAAATATTTAAAGTCAGGTTCATGTTTCTGACAGATTCTTCAATTTAATTTAGAAGTGGTGTTTAGCTTAAGTTTTAGCTTAAGATATCATTAGCTATGATTTTGCCATAGGTGATTGAATACTGTATTTGGAAAAAGCACTGAAGAAATATGAGTTGAGCATACCTGTTAAAAATTTAAGTGGGTGCTTTTTATTTTTCATGCTACTTATCTATTATTGTAATTTACAGAGTTTCTGAGCTCATAGAAGTGCTGTTGTGTCCCTGGAGTCCTGGAGACTGTCCTAGAGAGATAAACAACAAAAAAAAGTCCCTGGAGAAATACACAACAAAAGGCAGTACCAATTCAATGCACCTTGTAATGATTTATTGCCTTTTTTTACTTTTTTAATGCTCCCTGCCCCAAAACTATGAAGAATCACCACAGATTTAATTGAGTTTATCTAGGCTGCCTCAAAAAAAAAGATGCCAAGGTGCAATGGTCTTACCACTACCAAATGATATTTTTAATAAGTTGCTATAAATCTGTTGATATGCAGAAAATAATCAAGAAAATATTGCCTTCAAATTTCCTAGATAAATGTGAGCAATATGCATCTGAACTTTGAAATCTCTTCCATGCATGGAGTGGTATGAATCATGAACTCCAGTATTTTAACTCCAGCTTTTATATTCAGTCATTGTTTGGCTTGAGCAGAGAGTTGAGGCACTCCATACTTTAGTTTTTGTATATTTTAGAAAAGGGAGAGATGGCAAGAGTATACTTACCCACCTCCCCTTTTAAGGGATGATCAGTTAATGCTGCTATAACACTTTAAAGATACGCTTTCCAGAACTTAAATATGATTAGACATTTATGCAGATAATAAAACATTCATACTTACCTACGATAAGATAGAAGGGATTTAAAATACTCAAGCTCCCTGGCATAACTAACTGCTTGAGATTAAAAGGGAAACTTTTTTCCCTACAGGCAGGTTATTACTTAGGGTATTACTTTTGGTGGTTGTGGGGTAGTTTGCACGTTGCTTTGAAATATCACACTGCAATGGCTGGAACAAGATACTAGTTTAAACAAACTGCTGGCCTCAACAAGGATGGCAGGTCTTGATCTTGTGTGTTTCTAGATCCTCACTGCCTGGTGAAGATGAAACCTTTAGCTTGTGGGTACATCTTACTGATGCACAACACATCTGTCCATGGCTACATCACATGGCAAAGGCACGTCCCACCCTGCCAAGCACTTAGGTATTTCAGTTTTTCATTTTTTTTCTTACAGAATTTAAAAGCTTGTGGTTCTGATTTGGTTCAGTGGACATAATTCCAATAAGAAAAGCCTTACTATCTGAAAACTCTCAAAGCAAGACAAGTTGCTTTGACAGAATCAGAAAGTAAGTAAATAAGCAATTCTGGTGACAGATTCGGGGTGGGGTCATCCCCACTGACAGAAAAAGAATAACTCTCCCCTAACCATTGCCCATCTATTTTTGTAAGCCAAATATATATGGGCTTACTAAGGAATAAGAACATTCCTTGAGAAAAGCTATATAGAGCACTGTGTATTTTAAAATTTTGATTTTTTTTTTTTTTTTTTGTAATTCTACATCTCTTTGGCAGCAGTTTACATTTTTAAATACACACAACTACATGCAGTGTGTGTGTGGTATGTGTACATGTGTTTGGGCAATAACTAGATTAAATTTACACATGATTTTTTTTTAAGCTTTCTTATCAGACAGCATGTCGCATTTAATTTTTATTCAGTTCATAGTTTCTCTTTTACTGCCTCGTTATATTCTGTAAATTCAATGGATATTTCTCTCTCCACCCTCTCTTCCCTTTTGTTGTATGCTTTTTATATATAAATACACACATACATATACAGAGAGAGGAAGAAATTGCTCTGGGGAAATCTTGAAGCCCTTTTCCTTTCCTAAACAGCAACAAGGGATTCACATTTATAAATAGGGAGCCAGGAGCCAGCAGACAGAACGCTAACACACAACATCAGTGAAGTTACACAGATAAATTTTTCAGTTCTTTTATCTAGTAAACATCCTAATGATCAACATCAAAGGCTGAAGTAAGAAGCCGTTCTCTTTTGTGCCAGATTGAGAAAGAGTGGGCTCTTTTACATCTCATTTGGGAGATATGAGGAGCCTTTGAATGGATCATTGCTTTTTATGGGTAGTAATGAGGTGAGAAGTATTCTAGTGTGTGGCACAGGCCTTCATTAAAAGCGTGAAGCAGAATGGCTTATGGTTAAAAGGAGTAATTTGTTCTAACATACTTGCTAAATTGTGCTGTAACCATGCCAGGTCACTGGACTACATTTTCCATAGGATTTCCGAATGCATTTGTGTGTAATTATTCTGCCTATACAGAGTTGAGGGGTTTTTCCAGTGGCTTGTGCTAACAAGCTGACAACACTCATTCCTTTACTGGAAACTTCTCTAAATGCTGTATTTTAAGAGGTGTGGAGGAGCCCAGATTCTTTTGCTCGAGCCTATATTTCCTCAAAAAATTAAGAACCAGCAACACAACATAAAAAGTGTAACTGATCCTCAGGTCTTACTAACATGACAAAAGGCCAGGGAGCCATCCCCACCGTCTTCACCTTCAGTCTGACAGGATTTTATCAGAGGTCCATGGGAACTGAAGGACCTAGCTGCTGTACCATGCTGTCATTTGAGCAGCCTGCTTTCCCGAAGAACTGCTCAGCCACTTCTCATCACAGCCAAGAGGAGCTGGTCATCACTTTGGGAAGTCAGCCACTTGTACTGAGCTGCTGCTGAGAAACATGCCAGTAATTGTGCAGGAGCACAGATACCACAATGTGCAAACGCTTTTCCAAGTTCTCGCTCCTGTCATGCTTGAAAAGACTGGAAACTTCTACCTGGAGCACAGATTTCTGCCCAGGTAATTTTTTCAGAGGACAGAAAGGTACAACCCCTGGGAACTACACTCCTCAGCTGTGGAGGTCTGTAATGCATTACACCGACAAAGGACAATAGGAGTCATTTTTCCAGCAAAACACTGGCAGCATCCAGAGCTAACCTCTAGGCATTAAACCCACACAACCTGCTGAGGACACAGCTGGCAGCAGGATATGGAAGAGAATGGATGCTACAGCCTTCTCATGGCATTGCACCACTTCCCTGCCCTCTCCATCATCCCAGCACCGACAGACAAACCAGCTTTAATCCTTGCCATGCCAAAAATGACTGTTCTGAGCTTTGATATAACACATGAGTAACAGCTGACCAGAGGACTTCTCTGCTAAGCTCCTTTAGATGGAACTGCTAAGGTATTAAAATAAAAGCCACAGAAATTATCTGGTTCTGTTTGTGTCTTTTATGACAAGCAAACAAACAAACCTCTGGAAAAATTCAATATTTTGAATTTTTTTTTTTCTGTCCCATTATAGGACAAATGTCAGTATATAGAATAATAAAAATCTACAAAAGTATTTTCATTAACTCAACCAAGCTTTTGTTTTGAATGCACATTGAAAAGAAATTATGAGATTTCAACTTTTTGCTCTAAGTCAGACAGGGAAAGTGTTTGAAATCTCAAAACAATCTCCTTCCTAGCTTTGAACTAAGGGGAAGGGACAGGACTGAGCCTGTATGTGTGTGTGTATGTGTGTTTGGCAGCAATTAAAATATGAGAGCGGTGCTTAGAGCCATATGCTTCCTCAGAAATTGATAAAAGTTGCATGTGTATGTAACTGATGAAGAATTTGCCCCATAATGTTAAGACAGCTAAGTACAGTTGTTGCCTAAATCAGCTTATTATTTCTTTCTGTACAAGTCAAGAAATGCTAGTCCACTTTAACCTACTCATATGAATGAAAAAATACAGTTTTGTGAAGAATACATGAAATCAAGTCCTATAACAATTTGTCTCCTGAGCATCACACACTGAGAAACCTGAGAAACAGATGAATTGTTTTCTCCACATATCTTCTAACCATATTGTGAAACAGAAGGCTTCGATGTTTAATGTTCATCAGTAAGTGCTGGAGTCATTCCTCATAATCCTATTCACAACATTTTGTTTAAAAATGTTAGTGACAATGATTTAAACTGCTTATTTTAATGATGTGAAAAAAACTAGAATAAAGCAGAGAAGTACAGTCTGCTTTAGTTAAACAGCCACTCCCATGAAATTGATGTATATATATGATTGTGTGTATGTATACATGCAAGTATAGTGTATATATAAATTATTTCATATGTGTGTATATTATTATATAATGTGTATACATTACGCTGTTTCAACAAACAACAAAATACAGTCTTGGATTTTCCTATATGTTCTATTGTATTTCCTAGCTTTTTCAGGCACAGAGATTAAATGTCAAGAAAAAGATTGGGTAGTATGTCAATAGACATCTGGAGATTGTAAGAGTTCAGGCAGTGACTATATTTTCTCTTTGACTGCAAGTGAGGAAACTCATCTGGTTTCTTACAACAATGAGGTGAGCTCAGGTTGTTGTGAAGGTTTTTAAAGGATGCCTCAGACAAATGTCAGCTACTTGTTTATTGGGAAGGTCTGAATGTCCTGGCACTGAAAGACCTTAATGCCAGATCGATCATGAATGTGTATATCCATCCACACATGCTAAAGCCAGGGAATCAATAGAGATTGCTAATTGTCATGTGCTGTGACTCACATGCTTTAACATCTGTTTTGGCACTGATGGCTTCTCTATGTTTTTAAGTACTGTTTAAAATCAGATCTATGTTTTCTTGGACATCTTGGAATTTAGGTCTGCAAAGCCAGCATTGACCACCTTGCAAACACCACAGAATTTGTTGCAACTACAAGTACTTAAAACCAAAACTGTCTTGAATATAATGTTACTTGGCTGCCAGTGTTGACTGATCTTCCCTTTTATCCAGCCTCATCACCAGACTGGCTTTGTCACCACTTGTTCGAAGGAGTTTATTCTGTGAAAAACTGCTGAAATGATAACTGCTTAAAAGGAGGAGTAAATAAAGATCAGCAAAATTAAATCACTTGAGACTATTCAGGAAACAGGAAGATTCAAAACTTCATTGATGCAACTACCAGAAGGTAGAATCCTAACCACAGTTTGAAGCCCAGGAATCAGGTTTACTCATAGAAGATATGAAGATCTGGAAAATGTTGGTCTCAATCCTGCCTGGGTCTTCCAAGACAGTATTAAGATTTCTTTTTTGCTACACAGAAACAAAGGTTTTTTAAGTTTCTAAAGGCTTATATTATTATATTCTGATAATAGGACTGTAGATGCTGCTATTAATGCCTTCTTTATTAGCAATTATTAAGAAAGCAGGATGAAAAACATTGTAAAAAGAGTAAGTCTTGCCCTGTGCCTCAGTTTCTCTTTACAGCATGTAAATCAGCAGATTTCTATGTCTGAGCTTCACAGAGTTCAAATGGCTTGCTGTTATTCAGACCCTTTATTAAGAGACAGAGTCTGAAAGGGATATGGTTGTGTGTATAGACAGTTGTTTTGAGCAATAATGTCACAAATTACTCCAAATTTTTCTTGATTAATCTTGAGTCAAATTATTTTCAATCATTTGTTGAGATATTTCCTGCTTCATGAAACCCAGCAGCAATGATAAAAAAAAAACCCCAAATGCATTATCAGAAGGGAAAAAGTTTTACAGTGAGGTTTGTCTCTGTGCTGTTTTTAGAAATTGGTGTCAAGGTCCCATTATCCCTATTTATTCATAGAGCACCACAAAGAAGAGGAACATATATGTATGCTATGTTTTTCTCAGACAGTTCCATTACAACCAAAATCCTGCTGCTTTCCTCCTGTTACATACTCCTGCTCACAACCTGGAATCAACCTATCATTCAGGAAGAAGGCAGAGGTACATTCTGCTAATTTCATGCAGAACTGGACTTCTAAATTATGTTACTTTTTTTTGCCCAGTAGAACTTCCTCTAGAAGATAATTGCATTTTTTTTAAGGTGATGGATCACATACTTCAGTTGAAAGTTTTATTTACCTTCTTCCCATATCTCCTGCCTTCAGACACAGGAAAAATCTTCAGCTGGCAGGCCAGGCTTTATTCAGGCTGTCCAGGGCTCCTTTTTTGGTTTTGGACCCCAATGCTGTGACATGACTCCTTCATGCCTTGAGTAAACTTCCATGTGCTACCAGAATCTTTGATTTCCTCACCTACCTCTAGAAGACTATGTGCTGAAAAGCTCAGTTTACCAGGAAAATTGTTTACAAATACAACCAATTTAGTAAGTTTTGGATGAGAAGTTGCATTTCTTTCCCTCATCCACCATGCAGGTGTGTGGGACAGATCACACCCAGGATAAGAGCCATGCAGGTGTGGAGTTACATTCACTCCCTGTTGCTATGTGATGTGCATTTATGAACTTTAATGACCTGCTGAGATGGTAGGGAGAAAGGATAAGGGAACCACAACCAAAATGAGCACATTGGTGCTTTTAACCATAAAAAGGTTATCCCTATCCTAATACTAAACTTTTCTTTTTGGAAATGATAAAATCTTGTCTGGCATAAATAAATTCCATTCATCCCTTATGGAAAAAATGAAAATCTATAAATCCTGTAAATAGGATATTTCCCTAGTAAATTCAGGATTAAATCTAAGCCTGCTGCTGAGCACTCAGAGGTGCCAGAGGCTAGAGCTGGGCAGACAACTGACCTGACTACAGCAATTTTCCTCTTTTTTTCTGCCTCAGGGTGAGATCTCAGCTCTTTGAATGGAAGCTGTGGGACAGGAAGTCTCCCTCAATTGTCTGTGATTAAAAATATATCTAAAGCAAACAAACCTTGGTGACTTTGCACATAGATAGTGCCGAAATTTCACCACTGTGTTATTCCTCTCATTAGAATCCCCAAACTGTGGAGTGCAATGAGAAAAAATAAGTCATAGCACTAACTAAAAATGTGAAATGGAAACGTAGCTACAACAAAAGGAAATAATTCAAAAGGGATAATTTTCCAAAATGATTGTTCCGTTACCAAGTACCAAAAAAAAAACCAGAACAAAAGAAGTGGAAGTCAATTAAAAGGGAAATTATTGTTGTTTTTTTTTTTTAAGGTCTTTCATATCATTTTATACCAGCTCACTGGTCTGACATAGAGCAGAACCATATAAACAGTTGCATTGGCACAGCTGACCAAGCAATAAATTGAAACTGGGGTTGAGAGAGTAAGTAAATGAAACCAGGAAGAATATGAACATCTTTTTCACATTTTGCTATTGAATTAATTAATTGAGTCCAAATCTGTGCTTTACAGGGACTTAACTTCCTGTTCTAGATTTGTGTAGATTTGAAAGCACCAATGCAAGAGATCATTTCCTGGGAATGGCACTTGGACTGACTGTACCCTATAGCAGTGGGGGACAGTGGGGATACAGGGCAGAGCACTGTGAAGGAAATCTATGAAGTGCCATACAGCTTTTTGATCTACTGAAACATGTGGACTCTTGCTTAAATTGCTATTTCCCATAAAGGCAGCACAATGCTAATGTGTTTGCTACTATTTTTTCTTTTAAAATGCCTAGAGAAAATTAATTTTTATAAAAATGACAGCTAGGCCTGACCCTCCATCTTTAAGCTCCTACTCGAGCCTTAGACATCCAGCACATATGGTACAATATGTTACAACCAGCTGCTAATTGGACTCCCTGCAAACATGACTATTAGGGTCAACTGAATCAAATAAAGACAGCTCAAGCTTTAAATCCAAGGGATATATGCCCTTCTGCAGATTGCACACATCTCCCTTTGCTACTGGTGAGAATAAAATGGATTTATCCAGAAACAATAGGCTCCTAGCCAGCTTTGATACTATTTATAATATTTCTAATAGTTATCCACTTCTAAGTGCATTTGGAGTTATATGTTAGAAAGTGCAAAGTCCACTCAGATATTTCAAAGCAAAATTATATGTACTTGGATTGTGTATCATATCATGCATACTGAATTTATTCTTAAATTTCTGTCTCACTTCCTTTTAGTATGTATTGATAAAACTGAGAGTAAAATTAGAAACTTAAATCCTAGCCCTTCTGTATTGTGAGAGCATATTTCAAGCAGTACTATGTTGAGCCTGCTGATCCTATCATGCAGTGATAGAATACTACTTTTAGCAAGCTTAGTGGAGGCAAGAAAAAATGTAGGACAATCCTACAGCACTTTCTAATAACAAAAGTCTTCTAATGTATATGAAATCTTGACAGTGGCCAAAGAGTGTGTTTGTGTTTTAGCCTGTGAACATCCTGCCAACAGAGCGTGAACCTCGCTTATATCTCAAGCTCGACTATCAAAGTCAACAGAGAACCTCCTGTTGCTCCCAAATATCTGTATTAATAAACTGTGTAAACAAAACTTTTGTGGGTACCTCACTGGGTCTGAAGTCTTATGGAACTGTTGCTGATTAAGGAGTCTCTTAACATTTGTCTTTCACATTTATTTTTCAAAGTATTTCCGTAACAGGCCAATGTGACTGAAGTTTCCTGACCTTCTGCCAATCACAATATAACCTTCAAAGGAAAGAGATAACCTCCCACTGAAGCAAGATACGAGAAATGTTCTTCAGAAGAAAGTTCAGTAAAATTCAAATAAGGAGTGCAAAACTGGAACTGGTTTAGAGAATTAAAATACTGAGATGAATTTAACTCTTTAACTAGTTAGTCCCATAACAAAGGGGCTGATTTATATCAGAGTTCCACCTCCCCAGCCATGCTGTAGGGAGCAAAAGCAGGGTGAGATAAGCCCTTCTGTGGCAGACACTTTGAAAGGCAGTGAGAAGAGAGGATTTTTCAGCCAGGACTGCTTGATGTTTGTCAAAAGGGAAGAGCTGAGATAAGCAGGACCTGAATCCTTGTTTGCATTATAACTGAGTGAGAAGTGAAGCTTTGGTCCCTTGAGGTATTCTGATAAAATTATATTTATTTCTATCCCAGATCATAAAGAAATTTGGAACATTGTGTTTTGTGGTTTGTTGGAGCTTTTTTGTCTTTTTTTTTGAACAAACAATTCCTAACAAACATGATTATAAAAGTGTGGATTGTTTTGACTCCATTTGCTTATCAGGCTACATTGCCTCTTGAGTGGTAATCCTTATGCCTTGTGCTTAAATTTTTCTTATGTCCAGGTTTTCTGGTGGAATGACTTTTCTTATCAAACCCTGCTGTACCATATCTAGATCAAAGAGTTAAGAGAATATTAGAAAGTGTAGCAAGGAGTGCTACTCCCGTGAGAGCACCTATGACAATGACATAACCTCCAGAGAAAGATGGTAACCTCCCTTGATTCAAGCAACCAAATCAGTATTCTTTGGAAGGAAATTCAATTAGCAGGCAATAAAAATAATTTTTTTATTCCATACACAATTTTCACTGGAATGCTGATTGTTTCTCCTCCCTAGACAAATAGCAAACTGATGCTGTTTAAATGATGAGAGACTCAGCTAGCTTCTAGAGCTATAGTCAATAGTGTTACCAAAACATCGTTAGGGGCTTTGTCTATTTTCAGCATTCATTTTTACCTCCTTGTTTCTTTGCTTGTTTTTGTGAATGGCATTCACAAAACTCCATAGAAACTTGACTTTTTGGACTGAAAGTTGAAATTCTGTTTTTGTTTAATTCTGAAGGGAAGGGAAACAACTCAGAATCAGACTGTGGAAGGTCCTTGCACAAAACATTGACAATGACTTATTTCTGGTTCTCAGTATTCTCCAGGAGCATATGTGTTCATTTAGAATATGAGTCTGCAAATACGGCCTCACTATCTTCTTTGAGTAGAGGAAGATTAATTAGTCATCCCTGTTAAATGCCACAATAACCCATCATTGTTTCAAGCAGCATCAGCCTTGATTTACAGATGTGAAACCAAAGAAGAAACTGCTGCCTTTCTTGCCTAATATTTGGTCTAAGTGTCTAAACATAATGCCGTGTTCCTTTTCACAAATCAAAGACACTTTATTTATATGGGTCCAGTGCTTGCTGAAGTCTGGAGGAGGAGGAATGGAGAGAGTCTGTACAATAAACGATACTTCAGAGGTTAGCTGATTATGATCATACAATAATTATCATCTGAATAGTTACTTTTTTCACTGGTAGTCAGATTTTATTTTGCACATTCCTCAATGATTGAATTCACCTAAGTTTACTGACTTTGCAGTAAGAAGCTCTTCTTACTCTCTAACTGAAGATAACAACACAGATTTAAATGAGGCAACAAATACGCAGTTTTGACAAATGTTTAAAATTAATCGTTGTCCTTGAATTTTCTTTCCTTGCCCAGCTTTCAAGAAGGCCACTTAATATTCTATTTTGATAAATACAAGGGAATATGCAAGGAGAAAAGAGGAAGAAATTCCATCTTGTATCTTTAAAGCTCTGGAATGGTGTAAATTATTACAGTGGTTTCACATTTTCATGGGATCAAGGCAACAACAGTAAGCTCATAAAACAGATACCACTAATTATGCAGAGGAGAAGTCATAAAGTCACTGATGGAAGTATGTTTTATATTCATGAACACATCATTAAAATTTTAAGACACACTATCAAATTCTACATTTTAATACTACACCCAACAGCATTAAACCCTCCCAACAAGAAAATCAGATTGTTTAATGATTGTGTTTGTCACACAGGTTTCATATGTCTGCTGTTGAAGCAGACGTAGTCTTTTCTGTTGCTGGACAGCTTCTTTCACTGGACAATCAAAAATAATTTTTTTTAATGCAGTTTGTGGAAAAACTAGATACAACAAAAAGGAAACAAAATCACCGAAAAAGTTAGGAAAGTTTAACTGCATAAATATTTAAATGTAGACAATCACATAAAATCTTTTTATAGTGTTGTCAATTTGCTTTTACTTCTCTTGTATTTTGTTTTAATGAAAAAGATGTTTTAAAGTAATAGGATAGTGATCAGGGAGGCGGCAACCCAGTACACAAATGTTAGGTATTTCAAAGGAATTTTTAAAGTAAACGTGCCATTAATGCAGCCATTTAAGTCAAGGGCAAAATATAATTGGAAATATTTCAGGATTGCCTGCTAGGCTGAAACTCTTGGACAATAAGGGAGTGTCCTGTATGACTTTCATTACTGTAATGAAGGGACTGAGGCCACTGTGAAAATACACATCTGAGCAAGGCCCCAGATTCCCTTATATTGAAAGAGGTGAAACAGACAGCAAATGGATGTATCCCTGTCAAGACACTGATGGCACGAGTGACACTTTCAAAGATGGTCCTTGTGATCTACAAGAAAGGATCCTGGTTTTGGACGAAGAGATGCAAATATGTGTGTGGTTTCATATCCACACGTGATGCCCCTGTCCTTCTCCTGGTGTGGACACTGTCTCACTGCTCTGTTCCCCTTCACAGTGAACTGTGTTGCTTCTTACATCTGGGACCTCTAGAAATAACTACCTCTCTAGAAAGGCTGGGCACAGTCAAGGAAATTAAGAGTCAGTCTTATCTGCCAGCATTAGTAACTAAAAACTCAAATATTTAATGCTTCATTTAAAGGACATTTTTCTTTTGCAGCAAGCAATAGATTAAACTAGACCCTAAACTGGTCTAGCTCTAGTTAATTACCACATGATATTCAAATGCCAGCTAATACCGTAGTTAAACATTTACCTGACAGAAATTCAAGAGAGAGCTTCAGTTATTAACATAAATGTCTTGAAGTGAGTTCTGATAGGACTCAGGGAAGACTTCTGTCTAAAAAACATCAATGGCTAAATGTGGTCTAATATTAGGTCTCTTCTAAACCTTTCTTCCTCCAGAGCCAATATTTGGCCTACACTATCTGCCAGCATCTTTTTAATGAGAAGCACACATCTAAAAGCTCTCACAGCTCTCAAAATTTAGGAGTAAATATTTTAAAATTAAAACCGTATGCTAAGCAGCCCAGATTTTCTGGTGCAGATGTTATTTTTGGCTCATTTTTTTTAACTGGTTCGTAACCAATATACTTCAGCCTATTTTTCCAGATTTATTAGTAGTATTCTGAATACCACAGATATAGTGAAAGAAGTTAATAGAATAATATCTCAATATATTTTAAGTGGTTTTTTCCTTAGCAGCAAAGTAATTTCTAAAATTCTGTAAATGAGATGTATCCTTGGGACACTATAAGTAGTAAAAATAGTAAAAGGGAGAAAAAGAGAAAATGGAGATAAAAATCACTTAAAGAATGGGATAAGGACCATCCTGCATGAAATTCTACACTCCACCTTTCTCAGGAGACTCAAACAATCCTCTGGCACTTAATTTGTGAATGCTCCATGTGGCTTCTGCAAGTCAGAGTACAGTCATATAAGCTTTTGGGTTTTCTGTAGATGGTGGTTCCACATTCATTCCAATTGTTTAGGATTCATAACTATTTCTATTGGTGCTATTTACATTCATGCCTGATATCCTCTATGTCATTCTTCCCTGAAAGAAACTGAAGTCTTTGGTGAAGGTCATAGTTTTCCATACTCTACTAATTCTTAATTCATTCGCCAGTAGTTGGTTGTCTGGCTATGAGGGGCCCTGTTGTCAGCCTTATTATGTTGTCCAATGATTTACTAAAAAGTAGATCATGTATTTTTTTCCATAAGTTGATCTAATTAGTCTTATTCCTTCAAATGTTGGTTACTGGGATCATCAAACCATGCTGTTTAGAAAAATGAGCTTCTCTTTCAGTGGTGCATGGAAAGACACTATCATATTTTTTTGGATCACAAAAATTAGATCAACTCAGTTTAACATCAGAGGGGACAGTGCAGTAACAGAAGGCTTAAAGCACAGAGCTGCTGCTGCTGCTCATGCCATTTACAGTTCAGGCATTTTTCTTAGAGACCAAAGTTGCCAATTCTTAGTTCAAGAATGAACAAATCTTCTTTTTAAGCTGTTTTTAAATAAGGTAAATGGCTTTTTACTTTCTATGATTGTTCTTACTGTTGTGAGGATACTATTTTATTAAAAATAAGTATTTTTAATTTGCATACCATACAGGCTTAATATGGGACCAATTTTTAGCCCAAAATTTGCTTAGAGAATTGAAATGCTAAACAATTGTGACACCTTAAAAAACAACTTTTTAAAGAAAGCTAAGAAATGTGAAATTTGAGAATTAGAAGCTCCTTAGCCACAGATGAAAACAAAATAATAGACTAAAATAAATTAATTACACATAAGAGTTATAATGGGAGTCTGAACATAGGTTTAGAAAAATGTCTGGGCACGAAGGTCTATTCCACTAAACATCTCAGAATTGTGTATAGTACTCTGATAAGTAGTCCCACAACTGCTAGAGAACTGATCAAGGCAGTAAATGGTAAAAGCAGCTTTTGCAGAGTCAGGTCTTTTGGCAGAACTGCACAGAGTTTGCAGGTTTCCCATTTTTATGTCTTGAAACATTTTTGTTTGAGGTCTTTCTGTTAAGTTTTGCCAGTTATACCTTAGACCTACATAAGACACTTTATTATGTTTGATGGTGAAACAATAACTTCACAGATTTTCTAAATGTCTTTAATTACTAGAAAGCTGTAAAGTAGAAAAGCTAAGTTGTTAGGGGGTTCTTACATATTTTAAAATTATTTGTTCCAAAATTGTGGCTGTTTTGCAGAGTGTCACATTTTTTTTGAAAAGAAACAAACCTCAAAACCTGCAGGTCATTCATTTTTATTGCCCTCTGGAACAAAAGAGAAACATACAAGCAATGGAAAATGTCAAAACCAGCATTCTCACTGAATTGTTAAAAAAGTACTGATATTTTGGTGAGAAAAGATTCAGGGAAAAAACCCCACTTTTGACTGGCATGTTTACAGACTGTCATTCCATAACCAGAAGGATATATATTTAAACCAGATAATTCCCATTACTAAACCTAATAATAGCACCTTGCTAATGACACTGGCACAGTCAGCAACTAAATCTAGGCCAAATTTATCAGACAACTTTTTAAAGTTCAATTTAACTTTTTAATTTTTAAATCAAACTTCATTAAGTAAATTTTATATTGTACACAGCACAAAACCAAACTCAGTAATTGGGATTAATTACCACCTTCATCAGTTTTAGCAAGGACAAGGATTAAGCAGGCTTGGAGAATGAGCTGACCTTTCATTGCAATTCTGCTTCCACTGAAATTTTTAGCTGTCAAATTCACAATTGTAGGTTCTCCAGGAGATTGTCACAAAACATTTTGATGTGGTATCATCCATGTCTCACTCTACCCAGCCATGAAATAGTCCGAGATTAACAAAATATCTACTTTGAAAGGCGATGTGAAAATCATATTAAAGAGCAAGTTTTTCCATATTTTGATGTTTTTTGCGACAGATTAGGAACTAAAGGCAAAAAATCAATCACATTAAAAAGAAAAAGATAAAAGAAGCTTAAACTTTATGTCTCTAGATTTTATAGAAAAGTTTTAAATAGAGTATGAATAGCTGAAACTTTCATATAAATTTTTTTTCTATGGTTTATCATTTCAACTTTTCATGAAAATGCGCCTAAACAAAATATTTTCAGCCAAAGACTTGTCTGGTTTTGGTTATTTGGGAGGGAGGAGGTTGAGGAAGAATTAAGATTTTACAATATGGGTCTAGAAGTGCTTTTCTGCACTTGGTTATGTATATTTAAGACATATCTCCCTCCTGGCATGATTTGCAACACAATAATGGAGCAATGTTGAGAAATCCATGCTATTGCTTTCAACTTAAATTCCCAGAATTGTCAATCTGGCAGCTGTCACAGTAAAACATTTACATAATTTTTAAATTACAGACAATTATACAAAACTCCTCTCCATCAAAGGATTGGTTTCCTTCTCCACCCTCCCCCTGAAGTCAATAGCAAAATGTCCTTTCTAGGCAGTGGGAAAAAAGTGCCTTGGTTATACTTACAGAAAAGCACTGTATGCTTGAAATCATATTTTTGCTTTCACCTAGTACCATGATATTTGAGAAAGCATGTTAGCAATGGGGATGCTATAAATAGCAGCTATGAAATCTTTGATGGTAAGCACAGTTCATGCAGAGCATATATGATGACTATTTATGGAATGCTGAGAAATAAACGAGTGATGATGGTTTTCTGGTTTTGTAAAACTGTAGACTTTCATGACTTGAGATGACAAGAATTTTTTTCAAGTTAATTATTAATCCTTTTTTTCAAATTTTTTTTTTAATGAGAAAAAAATCAGCATTTTTCTAAATGACTGTAAATTGTAATTGTCAGCCAAGGAAACAGTTTCTCTCGTCTCTTTTTTCTCGCCGTCATCCCTTCAGCTATATGAGAATTACATTTTTTACAGCTGCTAGAGTGAAACAACACAGGATTGCTCTTATCTGCCCCTGGTGCTGTGAATTTTTTAGCCAAATCACAGACAGATGGATAGATGAATACGAAGCAAGTATGAATGTCCTACCAGTGGTTTCATTTCAGATGGCAAGGTAAGCCTGTGTGTGTATGTGTATATAATGTACAATGTTTCTGTGTAGGCCCAGGTACTCACACCAGTATTGTGACTGGTGTTTGGCCAGCAATGTGAAACAAAGAAGTGAGAGAGAGAGAGAGAGAGAGAGAGAACCTCAGTGTTTTATGTATAAATTTTACCATTATTCACAAACGAGTTTATCTATAAAAAGCAAAATCCAAATTTTCTTTCTTTTGCTGAAGCAGCTGTTCATATGGAAAAAAAAAAAAAAAGAAAAAAAAGAAAAAGCAAGGGAAACAGAGAAACCCAGCAACTTTTCTTTGATTTTACTGCAGGATACATGCTCGGCTGCTCTTCTTGTGATGCCCACAGTGCCGTGGAGCAGCGGACCTTGCCCCTTTTTGTAGTTAACTGGTGAAAAAGACTGCATCTGCTTATTCTCAGACATTAATACAGCTAAAGGAATAAGACATCAGAGGCCTGCAAATGAGAAGGTCTTTTTAAATTTACAAAGCATTTGCTCCTGAATCCACCTCAGCCAGTTTGGGGAAAGCACTTTTGGCACCAAGTCACCCTTCAGGGAAAGACTGATAATGATCACTAGAGACATACTATGGGCTCCTGCCTCACTCACTTCAAAGGCCTTCTCTCTTAATCAACATTAAATCATCATTTTGCCTTGGATATAGGGACAGCTGTACACAATCTATTTGTTTTAAAACAGATTAGGAATGGGTTCTCTGCCAGAGTATAAGCTACATGATAAATGTACTTTAAAGCCATAACTAGGAAAAAAACATTGCTCCCTTCGTTAGTTAGATTCCAGTACTAGCTGAGAATTCACATTGCCCCCAGGCTGGACCCTCCTTTGGTTGTTTGGCTGTCCCCAAGAGTGCTCAGGCAATATGACAATTTCAAAAAAATCAAGCATATGTTGAGCTTAGCTGTGTGCTCTGGTGAATTTTCCATGAAAAGCAATAGTCACAGGAAGTAGTATAAGATGGTCTAAGTCTGCTTTCTTCTTCCTTTTTTTTAATCTCAGAGTTAAAAACCCTATTTCATCTACTGACAGTCTCACAAGGTGACAACAAAGGCCTTTTATTACCCAATTAAAAGTTGATGGCCAGATAGTTGTTAAATAATTAAGTAAAGACCCTAAATTACAGGGGGAAAAAATCCCTTCTCTTGATCCATGCTGGAGATATTTTAGTCTGGTTAAGCATCTCTCTATAAGCTGTTTTTCATGCACAATACAAACACACTGGAATGTTCAAAATTTAAAAGAAAAGTATAGCAACTAGCCATATTTCCGAAATAGCACATTATGTACTGAAAAGCAGTGGTTCCCAGAAAAGATTTGGGAGTCAAAATGTGTACACAAAAGAAGATCATTCTGAGAACAACCTTGTGATGAAATGAGATAATAAATTTTTTATATGTGCAGAGACAATATTGATCATGGAAGAGTGAAATGAGTCCTAATTTCCACTTTTTTTTAAAAAAAAGGGTATTGAAAATTAGAAGATAAAGAAATTACAAAGAATATGTCTCACAATGAGAAACTTATAATGTTCAATCTGTATTATGTAAAAGAAAACCCAACAAAAATATTGGCAGGCAAAGTGATTGTATGACACTAGCTCCTTCAGAGGGGTAAAAACAGTGTTTTTAATGCTTCACATATTAGAGAAATGCAAAATTTAAGAAAGTTTAAGCAAAAGTGAGACAAACTCAAATTAAAATTTAGGCCCAGCTTCTAAGAGGGGCCAGTAGAAAATCTATGAAATGAACTGGTACCTTCTGTACTTATTTATTTTCTTGCTGTCCTTAAGCCAAAAGTAGATAACTTTTTGGGGTGCTATATCCTAATTAAAAGCATCAGCTGCTTTAATTCAAATTGCATTCCACTCAGAAAGAGCTGAGTGAAATGCAGTGCCTTCCAAAATAAGAGCGATTGAACTAGACAGGATGATCTATTAAATCTTGAACTCTAGCTTTTCTTACATGTTCTTGGTTCAAGTACAGGTGGCACTGCATGGCATTTTCAAGCATCTGCCTTAACTGAGCATGAATCACAGGCCTGTGCATGTGAATTTCTGTGCCAGTGGATGTCACCAGCCACACAAAGAGAACACATGCAAGGGATTCGGACTGTTGTGTCTACTCAGAATGACAATAATCTCTACCTATTTGTTTAGACACTTTTCTCAAGGCAAGAAAATAAATTATGAAAAACAAAGGTTCAGAATTTTTTGTATTTTTATGATAAATCACAATTTTGCCATAAGCATTTTTCTCTCTTTAAATATTCAAGACACAGAATGAATGTCTGTTCTGATTGTTATTTCTGTCTTTTCACATATATATATATATATATGTAAATGTTCTATTTATGATAAAGATAATTGAAAATGAGGAAGTTTGCCAGAAAACTGTAACCCTGTGTAGCAAGGCAGATATTACCACTGACTTCAGTTTTCACACTGTGTTTATCACAGGGTGAATAGGGAGTAAATGAGAAATGCACCCTAGCTTCTTTATGTAGGTGCTGACATAAAGAATATTAGATTTCCAAGAAGCTACAGCCAGGCATGGGAATAAAGGGAGAAGAAAAGACAACTAGATTAAATTTTAGCTAGCAAGCAGTAGAGGGAATCAGTTAAGCAAAGGGAGATGGGGATATAAATTCAGTAAAAACTGGGTAAATTTTTGACAAAAAAAAAGATTAAAGGGGGAAAAATCCTATTAACACAGAGCTGAAGAAAACACACCATGTGTAGAAAAACTGCCTCCTATCTAGAAAAGGGCTTCACTCAGTAGAGCAGAGCAAGAGTGTTATACTGAATAAAGAGTGCCCCGTTCCTGTCCTGACAGAGAACCTATTTTTCAGTGGATGAGAATGGACCAGATCATCAAGCTAGTGAGCAGGATGCAAGGAAGAAAAAGCCATATAAAATGAATCTCATGCATTTGAAAAACAACAGAATGCAAATCAAGGCAACATAAATTATAGAGAGGGAGTGAAAGTTACTCTAGGGGTTTTATCCCCCTGCCCCCACAGGATACAAGCTATTTCCTTTGAGTTTGCAATAGTAATTTCAAAATGCTACTCCTGGCACCGTCTGAGCCACATGTATTTTCAGCACTTGGCAAGAAGACATTTAGAAGATGGAGGTTGTTCCTTTACTTGGGAAAGGGAATTGAACTTGCACTGTGACAGTAAATAATGCGTTTCTCCACCGAGGTCACCACTGCGCAGACAACAGTAAATTTGGCATTTCCTAATTTTTTGCTCCTTGACTTTACTACCTAAATAACTTTTTCTTTTCACTGAGTAATTGTCCACATGGAGTCCATTTTTATTGTGCGCGTGCTCATGGCTAGCTCAGGCACAGGGAGCACGTACAGTCCAAGAATGGACTACATGTGCATAACACATTTCAAAGAAGTACAGTCCTGAGAGGTAAATAACTCCTTACTACTGGCAATATTGACTAAATTAAGAGGGGAATTTCTGACCATTGCCAAGGCTAATTACTAATCTCTCATAATGTATTCTGGATAGACACGGTTCTGATTTCTCAACGATTGTTCACAACTGAGTAAGTCTACAAACTAATTTGAGACAATTAGTAATTTGACAGGACTGAAGAATTATGTCCCTTTGTAAAGCACATCAGATGGACTAAATATTCCAAAATTAATTTTCAGCAATGTCCACCAGTATGTTATGGTTCTCGGATAATTGTATCGTATGTTATATAAAAATGCTAAATGGTGTTCATAATTAACAGTAATGAGAAGGGAAAAAGCTATGGCTTTCATTTATGAAAGCAGTTATAGGACCTAGGAATAGATGTTCTGGATTAGATCTCAGCCCCCGCCTGTAACAATGACCAGTAGCAGATGTTACAGGAATAAAAGAAAGACATGGCAACCCCTCCTTTTCTGTGCAATCAGACACTGTAAGTCTATACCACCAGGCTTTCCTGTGAAAGGGCACATATGCAAGAAGGTAGCAACTGGCCCACATTTACCTGTTTGTTTACAGAATTCTGTTTTCCAGAATCCTCTTTTATGCTGTGAAAGATTGCTGCCTCTTGCCAGAAGACAAAAGGAGATTTTATATATCACTGATATTTGCTGAGCAAATAATATCACCCTCTTCAGAGAAGCTATGGCTTCTCTGAAAAAAACCCAAAGTATAAATCTGAATTTATTCCAATTATATCTAATGGAACTGCTGAGACTGCTGTGTTCAGTGTTAGGGTATAAAACTCACAGACCCACCTAGATAACTGATCCTTATTGAACAGGCAAACTGCAACTTTGATATTTAGTTTTATCTAGTATTAAAAGTAAAACTCAATTTGAGAAGGATAAACCACTTCAATTTTGTGTGTTTTTGATCACCGAGTAATTTAATTTCTTTCTTGTGGGAAGAGACACTTGTGTTAGCTACAGCTGGACATAAGAAATATGATTTTAGTAGTTTATGTATTTCCGGTCTTGCTTTGTCAGTATCTATAATTTTGAAAAATTCGTAAACTTAAAAGAATTCAGACTGATAGCTTCACTTCCAAGTAGTGACCAATGGACGTCAACGTGCAGTATCACACAGGGTGGAAACTCAAATATATATCTGACAGATACAAATAAGAAAAAGGGAGGAATCTAAATCATGGCTAAACTGTATCTGGTTTGGATCTTGTTGCTCTTTTTAAGATCTGATTAAGAGACTCTGAGCAGGCAGGTTTGCTTATAGGAAGCTATTCCGCAAATTATAATGGGGAGGTCGGAGCCTCAAACTGTCATAAAATTGCTTGAATTCATTGCTGTATCTGGGCACCAACTTAGAGACAATGTCAGGACCCATGTGGAAGCAAAGTCAATTGATGTTCCTGTCTTTCAGCTTATGTACCTCCCTAGATCAGAAAGGGTTAAGCATGAGTTAGGGATGCATGTGAAAATATATGGGTGAAGTAGGGAAAAAAAATTCTCTTCTAGCTTGAGCCACTCCATCTGTTCCCTTAATTCAGTGGCAGACCTTGATCAGACCCTGGGATCCACTAGTCCCACACTTCATACAGCTTCTCTCTGTAAATTAAGTTGTTGGCCTGAGTTACTGAGGGTTTAGGAAGGTGAGTGATGACCTTGGTTTGAGTATGTTTGTATAGAAACATGTCACTGTAGGGTGATGTCTTTCCTCCAGGGACATAGGGCCCAATACTAACCATTTGTTAAGAAAATACCAAAGCTAAACATATCCAGTGTATGAAAGGATCCAACACCCTTGCCAAGTGTAACTTACACTCATCTTTGAAACATCAATGTACACAGTATTTTAAAGGTTATTTTTAGCACTTGTCTTTTAAACTGCTTCCCATCTGATGTTAACATCTTGCAACTTTCAAAATAATATGAGTTATTTTTATTATTAAAATGGGAAATGTCTTTAATATAGTGTATTATGACAATATGTTTAATATATATTTTTAAAAGGAGATATAAAATAGTATTTATCCCCAAGAATCAGGGCACATAATTCCAGAGAAGTACCACAATGCTTTCAAGTTCCGTGTTTCTTTATTTAGCTTAGATTAAAAGTAAGACTTTAATGACAATATAGATCTCCTTTATTCCCACTTCCCTGCAGTGTTTTCCCAGTGGTGATCTACGTTCCTAAGTCTGATGCATGCATGTTGTTGTTGCTTGGAGAATCAGCTGTGATTATTCAATTGTCTGAGAAAGTTCTGTTAAATCATGTAAGTTCTCTTACAGCATTTATTTTGAAATAATAAGGTAAAAAGTTCAGTCAGATCAGTAATTTCCTTTAGCTTGTGAAGTTCACCAGAAAACATGAAGAGAGAAATACAGATTAGAACCACAGTTTTCAAGCCAGGTAGTCTTAAGCCCAAATTCCTAAATGTGGTTTTAGACTTGAACTTTATGTATCTGAGCCTGAAAATATTGGCCTTGTTTAATATTCCTATTGAGGATTGATTAATGTATAGTCAGGATGTTTTTCCCTACAGCCAGCCTATAAACGTTACCTTTCTAAAGTTCAGCCCATACTTACTTGGTTTATCTTTAAACAATTTATCTTCCTTCCCTACACTTTTTAAATATTTCAGACTATTTCAGTTTGTGAAACTGTTGTGAAACTGATGATCTGGGGCTAAAGCTTCTCCCGGGTATGAGGGGTAGCTGGAGCAGGGGACAGCCTTTGTTTAAACAGAAAAGGATGAAATTTTAGCCCCGTCAGAGTCAGTGGAAGCTTTGCTGCTGGCTTCCACATGGCCTGGATTTTACCCAGGTATCCACCTTTGGTCTCAAGTGATGTAAATCAAGCATGACTGCGCCAAAGACTGTGAGGATGCAAAACGCAAGACTTGTATTTGAAGGGAAATCAGGGGAAAACCAGTCAGAACTATGAAAAGCTGGTCAAAGGGAAATATCTGTATTAGAGGGTGTGCTTTAACATTTTGTCCGAAGGTATGTTTCAGGAAATACAGTCTACCACCATGTGAAACCATTCCTTATGGGTATATCATCAAAAGCAAACTATAAGAATGCTGTATACATGGGATTTTAGTTCTTCCAAAATAGCTAAAGAAGTTACCTAAAACTGATAATGAATTATTTCTAAATGTCTCCTTTCCTCCACAGGTAAAGAACCTTCTTGTCAAATCTGAACTTCTATAAATTACCAAGCCTTGCTCACTCCAGTGTAAACAGAAAACCAGCAACCTATTTTAGTTGTTCTTCTACTGCAACTGGGCCATTTAATTTCTTCTATTTAAAGAACTGTAGTAGATAGGAATGACAGTGTAAAGAATGCACTCAATCTCTTTAGCTGAAAATAATCTTTATTTACAATAGGTTTTGGATAATTTTTTTGGGAAGCTGTCATTCCATTACTTTTCACATAAATCAAAGCAGAAGAGAAATGTGTTTGAGAAGAAGTGGGAACTAAAGGTCATATCATTCAAGAAAAGTCATATGCTTTATTTGGGGCAGCCATGAAGAACAGAATGAAAGATTGAACAGATATCTGGAGAAATGTTCTGAATGTTTTCTGGGTGAGAAATAAATTAATAAATTAATAAACTTTTAAATAAACAGAACGAAATGTTAAGTGCATTTTGTTTTATCCTGAGCACAAAGAAGAAAATAACAAACCCTTTTAAGAGCAGCCAGGATATTATTCCAAGAATAACTTCAAGAGATGCAAAAGCGTGGTTGGAGGGGATTAAGCAAAATGCTCTGCAGGAGCTGGGTGAAAACCACCTGTACCCCACCTCCTTCAAGAACACATCTCAATTTTATGACAACTCTCAGGCTCTAATGGAAAGAAACCAAAACCTTTAAAACCCTCTTAACAGCAAAGAGGTTTCTAAATTTATATTTTTCTGTCAGAAAGAGAAGGGCACACAAGGGGGTCCTCTGAAATCCCTTGTGCTGTCAGCCAAACTCCAGAGATGTGTGCTGGAGCTAGCTACCAGTTTGATCTTAGTTTTAATTAGATGATTGCAGCAGTGGAGAAGGTGGGCTCTGCTTCAAGGAGGGTTTGCTTCCAAGCAGAGAAGCAGGTGGGTGAGGTGGTCACCTCTGAAACCACCTTAGCTTGTGGCAGCAAAACCTATAGACTGGGGATCTTGCCCTACTGAGCTGGTCAGAGCTCAGCTTTCAGTATCCTTCTCTGTCCCATCTCCCGTGAGCTATTTCACTTTAGCAAAAGGCTTTGTTAGCTTTGCTTTTTCAGCAAGAAGATGTATACAGAAATCTCCCACAAATTAGAAAGCTCCTCGCCCTTTGGACTAGCGGAAAATGCCAAAACCTGGCTAAAAATTGAAATCATCAGATATTGGAAGATGGGCTGGATCTGCAAACAGTTTTCCTAAGGCAAAACCTCCTGTTTACAAGGGATTCTTCAAGTAGCCATTCACCATCCCTACCTGCAGAAGGAAGGTACTTCCTCACCTGAGATCACTCCGATTGTCACAGAGAGGGAACGTCTTTGCACCACGGTTGGAGAACAGCTGCTCCTTCCGCTTCTCTGTCTCTTGCTCTGTTTCCTGCCATTGCATTTTCCTGCCAGGTCTGTGGAAGAATGAATTCCTACTGGGACAATGATTAAATATAAAACAATGAAGAACTACTTGAATTTATTTCCCCCTACCCCAATTTCTCCAGGAGCACTGGTAGAGAACGAAGTGAATGGAGCAAAGGAGATAATAGGCTCTATATTTTGAAGCATTTTGAAGAGATGCTAGTATAAAAGCTTAGCACTACTTTGCTCCTCTTTTTTCTTTTTTGAGCTGTGTGAATTGGGTATAATTATGAGACATTTTAAATATTTTAGTATTTTTAACAATATGTTAGCTGATCTCAGTTTTTTCCTTTCCTTAGGGTCAGTTACTTTGTGCTAACAGACAGAGGAGAGAATCACGGGCTGAACAAAGGCTGTTTATAGGTGACCCTTTAAGTGAATTTACAAGCCTGTTTGAAGACTTCAGTGAGTTCTTGTCTACAAGAGCTCCTTGTGTGGCTTGTCATCCACTTGTCAGACTTGTATTTTTAACCTGATTGATGCAAATCTGAGAAAATATTGGTTTAAAGGGGTTTTGATACTCTTTGTCTCGATAACCTATCAGAAAAGCAACATTTCTAGCATTTAATTTATTATTATATTCATCACTTGTACGTTAACTTTAACAAATGATTTTTTGCCTTGCTTAGAACCAGGATCCCTAGATGCTGTGTATTTTCATAACCACAAGATCTGAGCAAATAGGGGGACTAAACAAAAAAAAGAAGTGACAGGAAGGATATGTAAAAGATCTTCATGCATTCTGTTTATTAGTGCTAAATGTAGAGGATTACAAGAAAAATGAGTTACACCCTGAACACTTCAGACTTTATTAAAATATTTGAAAACAAAATTATATGTCTATGTTTACTGCATCCTTCTACCTATTTTTGTAATTTAAATAATGAATGACTTACTCAATTACATCACTTTGAGATCCTCCCTAGAATTAACCGTTCTGGTAAAGAATAAAAAGTGTATGACTGTACCACTTGAAGACAGGAAAATAATGGCTTCAAATTTTAAACCAGAATTTCTTCAAATGTATTTTTAGTCATATTTTTAAGGGAAAGTCTGCAGATTTCAGGCAGTATTCATGTGCAAATCTATGAATATATCTCTATTTTATATGTATATATCTCTATGAATATGTTTCTATTTTACTAAGACTTTAATTTCCAAAGCTGAAGGCAAAAATATTAGTGAAAAATATGTATTTCTATGTGAAGTAAATGGCATTGTAAACAGAAAACAGGCTGAGCTTTCAAAATCCAGATTTGGACTCAATTTTTTCAAAAGCTGATAATTTATTTTCCTTTATCCCCTTAGAGATTAAATTAATGTATGAAATTTTGACACAATTGACACCTGAGCTTGTCACACCATTTTCCCTGACTGGGACACTTGGATTTGTGTTCTGATGAACTCGTTCTGTAAGAAATTATAAGAATGTTTCCTGGCAGGCTATCTGAGATTTTCCACAGCACATTTATTTTTTTGGAGATAATTTGTTGTGTCTGTTAGGACTCATTTAAGAAATCCCTCCAGCAGCAGAGTACCTAAAGAGCAGTTACTTTTCTGCACTTTTCCTTTAGAATCTAATTCAAGTTGAATTTTAGTTTTATTACCCTTTCCCTCCCCTGTTCAGTGCTCCCCTGGAGAAATGCTGGCATGTGGGATGTTAACACAGTAACATAAACCCCAAGATCCCATCCTGCAAAGGAAGGGAAACTGCAGAAGGGAGCAAGAGAGAGCTGGGGAACAAAGTGGTTTGGAGGGACAGAAATCCAATCAGCTCCCTCTAAATCTCTTTTTATGTCTCGTGGCACTACATATACAAATTCCCCCTCTCCTCCTTGAAACAGGGAGGGAAACAAGCAGGTTAAATTGAGAGCATCATAAAATAATCATGGCCATCAGCAAACAGAAAGCAGTGCTGGTCCTGCAGCCCGGGCACTTTGGGGTTCCAGTGCTCAGTTGAACCCCCATGATAAGGACAAGGAGGAGCTCACTGCAGGGGATTTTGTTGTCCATACAGAAGTAAATCTTGAAAATTACATACAAGAGCAGCATTGAAGAGATACTAAAATTAAAAAGTCTAGGCTTTGAAAATGGAAACACCAATTTCATACACTCACATTTTTCGGCAGTCTGAACTCTGCAATTCTGTTATAATGTGCATGAGCATTAAGATGTGATTTTTAGTTTTTCTAACTGACAAGTCTTGAAAATTACTAGTGTGAAATTTTTAGCATAGTAGTGAGGTCCACATGTACAAACAAGGAGCTTTCCAGCACAGAAACACTTGTATTGAATTTGAAACAATGATATATTAAGATACTTTTTGAAATGTAACTTCAGAACTAATTTGAAGAATCTTAATTCTTAATTCCCCTGTAAAGATCACCAGAATTTTGGAACTTGAGAAAAAAATGTATGTGATACAATCAGAAGCTAAGCCAGTAGTAGTTTAAGTCGTTTAATGCTTTTCAAACTGAGAAAATAATAATTTCGGCCATCTGACTTCTATAGTGGTGGCAGAGTGAAAAATTTACTAACCACAACTGAAATTATCACGGGATTTTCAGTAATGCTAAAATTATAATCGAAAATATTTCTTTGACTGAGTAAAATGTTAAACAATGATCTTGGGAGAAAATGTGCAGTAAGTAGGAGAAATTAGCATAATACAGGGATAAACCACTTGTTTCTCATTAATCCCACAGAAAACCGTGCTGAAATTGGGGGTTTAATGAGCAGTATGAAATTTTGTTTTCTTCCTTTCGATTCAACACTTTCTTAGTTGCAATTAATAGCTCTTGGCCGGTGTAAAATCCGTGAGAGGAGTTTATTTGAGGGGTTTCTATTGCCACCTAGTGGCTCCCACGCCCTTCCCCTGCCCCGAGTGCCAGCTCGGGCTCCAGAAAACCTCTCAGCTGTCAGGAACAAATGCTTTTGTTAACAGACAGGACAGAGAGGTGCAGCTCTTTAATCATTTTAGACACAACAAAAAGAAAAGCATGAATTTGAATTTCCTCATTATATGGACTTAAAAAAAAGAAAAAATTCTTTGAGTAACTAAGATATCCCCCAGCTGACATAAATTAAGACCCATACAGTAACTTTGTAATGAAAACTACTTTGAAAAAGAGAAGTTTATACAAATGTGCTTTCTGTTGTTGCTGTTGTTTGAAACAGATGATATAGATTTGGTTTGATTCTGTCTTGCCTGAATTTTAATCTCCTGAAGGTCTCGCTGATGTCTGTTGAATTGATACATTTTTATCTCTAGAGCATTTTTATTGATACATTTTTATCTCTTCTATAAAGAAATAGAACTTCATGTTGGTCATGAGAGGGGACGTTGAGATAAACTGTATGAAAAATTAAGTCTTCAGTTTTCTTTTATTTTTTTTTTTATAATGGTAAATATAAAAAAATTTTATGGGCTTTCACCCCTGCATGCTGACATCTGAGAGTTAAAATAGAAATGAGTAAGAGCCTTAATTCCTGGTACTTATGCCACTATAAAGTCTGTGGTTTCCCTGAAGCCAGTGGAGGTACTCATGTCTGTGGAGGTAAGACTTGCTGTAAATTAAATTAGATTGAAACCCACAAACCTGAATAAAGTCCAGAAGCTTTTCATTGTACCTGGTCTCATGTGGATAGTACAGTACTGTAATGTAGATTATAATACATAACACCTGTATGTAAGAGCTCCTTGTATCAGATTTTCACTTTTCCATGAAACAGTTTTCCAAAATATACTTCCTCTTGTATTAAAAACTTTCCTCTATAAAAATTTGAAACTTTTTATTTTTATTTCTGTATAGACTAAAAAAAATGTGATTTTATTTCTTGAAAGTTCTATTTTAATGACAAGTAAAAATCATAGGGATTAATTTTTGCCTTCACTGCTTCAACAGAAATAGTGTGTTCTGAGTGATAACTACTCCTCCTTTTAAAATTAACCACACACTTTTGTCTTGGCAGACACTCAGCCCTAGAAGAGTTATCTGCTTGTAAAGTTTTCCTCTGCATACGTGGTCACCCAGTTTAAACACATTTTAAAAGTATGGAGCAAACTACAGAATGGAAAAAAGTGTGAAGGCTTTGATATATATTCTATTTTTACTCTGATTATGCAGCTAGCTCTCTTTCCTGGTGAATGATTCATTCCCCTGGACTTGGTATGTCTTTCAGTCACAAGAATTACCCATCTGAAACTTTGACTTCCTACAAATGGAGGCTTTTCTGAATATTTTTAATGCACAAATTGGCTGGGAACAGGACTGCTAGGAGCCTGACATGGAACTTGGAGACATGCATTAATTTTCACACAGCCTTCAGCTCTAACCTTGACCAGTTCACTTAGGCTCAGATTTTCAACACCTTTAAGGCACTTTAAGAGGTACTTTTAAAATGCTCTTCTGCCCCAGCTGCCCACCTATAAAACAGCCACGGTGGCACTTGTTTTCCCTGTCTTGTGCTCGTTTGTGGAGGGTATTTAGGAAGAGCAAAGCACTTACCTGGTTTTTGTCTCTGCAAATCCCTCTGAAAGACTGGAACTCCTTGGAGGTTCAGCCTGTCCTCTCACAAGGGGATCCACCTCAATAAAGTCGAGGAGGCCCCGCACTGGGTTTAGACTTTGAGTTGCTGCCACGTTTCAAGCAGTAAAATAGAACAGGAAACCAACGTGAGTGGTCATTCTTCAAACCGAGTGTGGCTTATTCACACTGAGACTTCTAATTGCAGAAGGAGCAATTGCAACCATTCTACCCTAAAAAATGAGCACAGCTGATGGAAGAGACGGCACACTTCAGTGAGTACACCAGGGCTATCTGCCAGTCCTGCAGCCATGCTTGCTCAGCAGCTGCAGGACAGGACCTAAGCTCATGTCCCTAGGAGCATCTCCAGCAATTCCTGAGGGAAAGTAAAGCCAGTAAGAGCCATCAGTGGGTTGTAATTCTGCTTTTCTTACTTAAACACAATTGATCTGTCTACCTAGATATATGTGTATCCACACAAACATTTGAATCAGGAAAAGGTTGTCAAAATTCCTGGTTCACAGGTAAAATTTTCCGTGTTCTCTTGCATCATTTCTCCTAGTGTTTTGAAGTTCATCACTCCAATATGATTTAGCAAGAAAATAAATTTAGTATCAGATTTTTGCAAATCGCTTCCTTTTTTTTTTTTTTTATTCACTGTAGAGGCATTTTTACTGCTGAATGTCCTGCTTATGCTAATGCAATAGCCATCTTTGAAGCACACTTTAAGTGGTTTATTTGTATCATATTTCAGTTACCTTTCAGAGTAAATTTAAACTCTGGGGGTTTTTTTTGGTTGGTTGGCTGACTGTTTTTTGGGGGAGGGGTTCTAGTTTTTTCTTTTTTAATAGGAAGCATAGCTTCCATACACTGAATTTTTTCTCAATTAACACAAGAAAAAGCCCTTTTCAAGCTTTTAAACTCATCTGTTGTGCCTCAATACTGTGAAAAGTAAAAATTTTAGGGGTGGTGGTAGCCAACTGAAAAATTCCCCTGGTTAAAGACAGGAATCAATGGAAATGTGAAGACATTGTTGCAGCTCAGTCATGTGTTATGTTTGCCAAGTGCTCTGTGCTGCCAGATTAAACTGTGCTTTGGAGGGCTAGGCACTTGCGCCAGGTAACTGGCATCCTGCCCCCACAGAGCAGTCACATGCCAGACAAATGTAAACTTTCCATGCACAAGCATTAGAGCAGCTCTGTTTAAGCTAGAGAAGCCTAAGGAAAAATTTCTGTAAGGACATAACCTAGAAAAGCTCGACAGCTCGCTGATGGGGTGAGAAGGTCACAGGGAAATGCTGGTCACTTGGATGCCTGAGATTGTAAATATCTTTCTGAAACGTTATGATGTTTTGTGCGTCTGCAGCGAGTGAGCAAAAAAGAGGCTGAGGCATGTGGGAAAAGATTGAGAAGTCTGAGATACCGAGAAGTAAGTGCTTCTAGCTGTTCTCCAGCGGGCTCAGTGATTGATGATGGGTTTTTGTGAGTCTCTGGGTTGCAATGGGTATTAGATACTCAGCACCACAGCCCTGTGGGGTGAGCTCAGGCACGCTCAGGAGCTGTGCCTCTCTGCACAGCAGTATGACTGGGTCATCTGCAGGTCCTCACCACACACTGCTGCTACTGTGGCCATACCGTGTTGTGTCCTGCAAATATTTTCTTAATGGCTTAGGATATCCTAGAAAACAGGGAAGACTATTTTTTATTTAATAAAAATAGACAGGATGTTGGAATTTTGCTTTTCTTCTATCATTTTGGAAGTTAAAATTAATACTATAGCAGCTTCTAAGATGCCCATGCTACCAAATGGCAGTGTGTAGTTTATCTCCTGGGTAGTTCTGGGGAGCACAGTCTTTCTGCAGTTCATTTGGGTTCTGCCTGGGATAGCTCCTGCTCAAAAGATATATCAAGAGGAAGATGAAGGTCTGCTGCCTCACTGCTGTGAGATCTGCTCATTGCCCTCACTATGACCTAGGGAATGGACAAATAATTGTTATCAGACTTCAGGCCTCCACCATCATATCTTCTCTCAGTACTGATGTAGAGGGACATGAAGTCTTCCTTCTAGCAAAGTGCATAATCCAAGTGGGTAGGCGGGTGAGTAGGCACCCCTTTCCTCCTTAGTGAGGCAAAGTGTTTTAATCCACGTGTTTAAATCCTATTAAAGCCTGTTGGACTTAAACACATACTTAAAGTTAGGTGGAGCTGAAAGGCAGAGGTGGAGCTGAAAGGCAGAAGTGGAAAATGAAATTGAAGAAATACAACTCTTCCTGCAGGTTGTACAAAAGACTGACTGTACACTCACTATGTGTGGATTCTAGCTGCATAGTTTACTTACACAAATGTCCTGAAACAGACAGCTAATATCAATAATAGGATTGCCATACTTTGCAAGTAGATTAAGATTTTGTTACATCCTAATTGCTTTCATTACCCAGATGATTTGCCAAAGTTACATATGCTAGGCACAAAAATGTGTTTTTGCTTCTTCAAATTTTGGGCCATGGACAAGTATATGACAGAGAGAGAAAAATACTGGTCTATTCTGAAGATAGTTTGCATTTGGAATATATATATATTTTCTGGAAACTCATCTCCAGTTAAATAAACTTTGCTAAATAATACTCTCAAGCACCAGGTTTTAGAAGAAAAGTGAAGTGAAATTCCACACTCAGTGATGTGTTATGGATTTTTTTAATTATTATTATATTTTCTTAGGTGAAAAAAATACCTCTCACCAAAAACCTCCAAAATCAACACCACAGCTGATTTTTAACTAGTTGGTGGTTCTGAAACCCACTCTGGGAACAGCAAATCAAGCTGCTGAGGTGGGGAAAAAAAAGCACCATTGCTATCAGGCCCCCTGGGTTCTGCACTGCTTTGCTCCCTGATGACACACAGTTCATTTCCTGACCTCTGGAGAGATGACAGGGGGAAAAAAAAGAAAGAAATAAAGCAACTCTTAATGCTAAGGGAACGAACATGGAGTTCAACTTGAAATATAGGGAAGACAGTCTTTCCAAAGTTGTAGCCGTATTTAGCATCAGAGTTCATGAGATCCACATGTCCCATCTTCTTTTTCTACAAATCCCAGAGGGGAAAAAAACCCATTTATTCTGATAGCCTGGAAGGAAAAAAAAAATGTCTGTTCATCAATTTCCCCTTTTTTTAAGAGATAACCACTGACTCTACCCATATGTTATCTTTATCCTGAGGCAGCAAATTTATCATAATTTATTCTGGTATATTCTAAATTTACCATGTTGATTACCACTGTATAAACAATGTCTGGCATTTGCCTCAGCCAAAGAATTGAGGCTGGCGCTGATTTGAAGTAGAGATCTGTGGAAGAGCTTCAATTTACTGAAGTGGCTGTAATATCAGTACAAACACCAGAGATAGATAGCTAAGGATATGGTGGTTTTAAAAGGAAAAAAGCAAGGATTCTTCTCCTGTGTGATGCTAATGAGCCACTTACTGAAATGTATCTGTTTGGAGAGGGAAGTCCAAATGACACAAGGTTAAAAAACACTAGAAAGTGGTCTGCAGGAACAGCTGACTCAACTCTGTCATGGAAAAGCTGCTCTTAATTCTTCTTAGGTATCAGTGGGTAAGGGTTAAGAAAATCTTTATGTAATTACTCCATACTAATAGAAGTAACATGAAAGGATTCTCATAAGGCTGGACTAAAACCAGTTCTACTCTTTGGGGACTAAATAAAGAATTTAAAGGAGGACCAAAAAAAAGGGGGGAGTGACTGTCTTAACTAGAGATAAGTTTCTATTTACAGTACAAAAAAAAAAAAAAAGAATTGTTTGATCAATTGGTCAAACTGCATATTTACTGAAAAATAGCTGAGACCTCCCCATGCAAGCAAATAGCAAATTTTATGTCTGTTTCCTCATAGAATTGTAGTGTATTTCCTTCAAAACTCATCAATCATAATTCTAATTCCTGTAGTAAATTCTGATATTAAATACAATTTATGAACCAAACTTTTGAGTAACATGATGAGCTCTTTCATAAAATAGCATATTCAGGATTTCATTTCTATTTACGTCCTTGAAATCATGTTTGCCTGTTGTCCTGTTCATCTTACTTATTCTAGAACACCACTTTGGAACCAAGAACTTGGGTGAACTGCACCTGACTTTAATGAAATGAAGAAGCCTTATTGACATCCCTGGCCAGCTCTTTCTTATAGTCTTCTTTTCTTCATGTGAGAAATACTTGGTTCAATTATATGTCTTGTCTTGGTACAAAAAAAAACAACAAAAAACCCTCCAAAACAACAAAAAAAAAACCAAACCCCAAAACACATCAACAAAGAAAACCTCAACCAAAAAATACCCACTCAAAAACAAACAAAAAAAAACCAACCAAAAACCCCACATGAACTTGTCATTTTGGAGTTCTATCTTGTGTGTTGGCTAATTAAAATGAAAAATTAGCTTCTGTTATGTGTGGAGTGTGCACTGTCATTATCTGTGTAAACACGAGAGCTTTTAGGCAAGAAGTGTGTGTACGAGCTTAGCAAATGCTTCTTTGGAAGCATCTTAGAAAGTCTGTCTCTAATATTCTGTGGTTTTGTTTGGAATTTTTTATCTTTGCTTAATGCTGTTAAGGAAATTCAGATTTAAACTATGTTTCTGATTTTCTGAGTTAAGCTAGAAAGATAATTTCAAATTGTTTTCCTCCAGCTTGGCACTTTCTACTTTTTCTGCTGTACTCTGCTCTTCTTCCCTTACAGACTTTGCTTAAATTTAGTATCAAAATAGGACTCATTGCTAAAGAACAGCAAAGAGAATGGCTGAGGTTATTTACAGCAACATTAATAAATGTACTTTCCTCTGTTTTCAAAGACACACTGTATCTCAAGGGGAATGCAGATGATAAATGTAACTTCTACACCAGGGATGTGGCCTCGGAAAATTCCATTTCCCCTTGGACCACAATTGCTCTGAGCTCACGTGTAACTTCAATTACTTCCTAAATTCATGACACTGGTTGCTTTGTGGATGAAGTTGGATGGAACAAAATCTTGCAGGACTAAATATTAGAATGCATTTTTCATGTCTCAGCACTCAGTTGTGTCGTTTCAGCCTCCATTTGGTAACTTTACTATGCACACAGAAACAATAGAGGTGCATCCTCTCAATAAGAACAACAGGAAAACACGGGGATCATATATAAATAAAATAAAATTCACATAATTTTGAAGTCTCTTTTGTGCCAGTTATGATATGAGTAGCAAACTCAAAGGCTTGGCACAAGCATGCAGTGACCTTTGAGCATGTCAACAGACCTGTAACATTACATGCGTGTAGGTATGCACTCTGCTTCAACATTCTGCTTTGTTGGGATGCTTCAAGTATGGTGGCTTTCCACACTGAATGCAAAGAAAGTTACTGTTTTTGATCTTTGCTCTTTACAGGATTCTGATATTGATGGAACATTCTGTATGACACAGCAGTAGCATGAAATCTGATTTTTGGGGATTTTTTTCAGTACCTGTCAACCAGGAAGTGAGATTATTATTACTTTTCTTTTTTCTTCTTTTTTTTTTTTTTTTTTACTCTTAATTATTTGATGGTGAGCTAAAAGAAAGCCCTAAAATCCTATGTTATAGGCCAATTCAGCCTCTGACCTCTATGCAAGGTAGGAAATAGAACAAGAATTTTAGGACTCCATATCAGTCCTTGGCCCTCTCTAGCACAGATTTAAACATCCTCATTTGCAGCAGGACAGAAGCTATTTGGGACAGCCAAAGGCAGCTGTGGGTTATGTTTTTTAATCAGTCTGTGTATCCTTCTAGGGCAGTTTTACCAAACTCTGTGCAGGAAGAGTATGGCTGTGATTTTTAATCTGTGTGCTTGAAGCATGGATAAAAATAAAGGTGTACCTCTGCAGAGACACTTGCTTTATCCAGTCAAATAAAAATCAAATTATTTTTGCTTTAAAGTGACAACACCCAGCACCCAGCAAGCGTTGCAATGTTTGATATTCCACCATATACTGTGATTCTTTTGCCCTTCTTTTTTACTGAATAAAGCTTGGCTTTCTGTAAAGTCAACAGGTGCCATGAAGACTCCTGTCAGTCCTTTGTCATGTTCTGCTCTGAATGGTTTCTCCATACTTATAATCCTAAGTACATGTTTATAAGAATTTATTTTAATGGAGCAGTTTGAAATGTTAAATTTCTCTTAATGCCTTTACAGTCTCCTGGGACTTGAAGACAGAGACATTGTTCCTGCTTGATACCTTCTGAATAATACTCTCCCTAAATACTGTATTTAGCAAGGGAAAATACAATACTACCTTCTAAATTGCTTGGAGGTTTTTTTTGTCTAGAAGATAGAGATTGTGTCTTTGCTAATGTATTCTTAAGATTGCTGTATTGTGAAATACAATATTTTGTTGATTGTACAGAACAAACACACTTTACCAGGAAAAGAAAGCTGTGCTAGTCCATTCTGTGGTGTAGGAGTTTCTTCCGTGGTTTTAGCAGCTAAGCCATGTTATTCATAGATCAGCTTGGAAAGCAGTTTAAGATCATTCAATTAACATTCAATTAACATCATCATTAACATTATGGTTAAAAAAAGGGTAAAATACTTGCATATATTTACATTCTGTTCATGTACTGCTGATGCCACGTGTCTAGTAATGTCCTTAAGAAAAAGCTCAGGTTCTTACACAAAATATAATATGGCCTAAAAATAAATATAATGTTGTCTTGTGGTTTAGTAATTATTATAAAGAAGTTCTAGCCCTCCACAAAAGAATGCAGTTTCTTTCTCCACACAGACTGCAAGCTCAGACACAGGCTAACAAACAGAGAGGAGGAGTGCAGGATCAGATTTAAGCCATAAGACAGGAATGGTCTCCCTGCTTTGGATAAGGCTGTATAATAACTTGTTCAGAGAGCAGGTGGCAGCCTTTGTTTGCCTCAGGCGCTCATGGTGCTGGTTGTGATGCCAGCTGTGAGCATTGCTGTGGGGCAGAGCACAGATATTGGCAGTACTGCCCACACTCCTCCCTGTGCAGTGCTCTGGGAGTGGGGGTGAGCTCCTCTGGCCCAGCTTTTCCTGCACACTCACCTCTCAGGGATGGCACTGCCCCTCCCAGGAGAGCACTGGCCAACCTCCAGTGAGTGACAATGGCTGGGGAAAGAGCAATCATCTGCAGAGAGATTCTGGGTTTATTTTGGTATTGTGTTGGGGTTTCTTTTCTAGGGCAGATGGGAAGGGTTAGAAGCTGAATAGAGAAGCTCTTTGAGAATAACTGAAGCTACAGCTCGATAAAAAGTACTGAGGAAGGTCTGCCAGAATACATGTTGAATGAAATACACTACAGAACATGCTATTACACCAAGAACTCCTTAACACGTTTTTTAACTTGGGAGCAAAATGGATGTTCAAAGAATGGCTTGCTTTCTTCATACAATGCACAAGCCACCATGCTCTGATGCACTGCAGTGAAAATGGTGGAGGTGCTAATACCAGCATTTTGGGGAAGAAATTGTTACCAGAGTCAAGGAATATCGTCTGTGTTTGTAACTAGAATTGTGATATCAGAACTGAGGGAAATGTCACAGCTGTCTCTTAGGAGACTGCTTTACAACATTCCAAAAAGGCATGGAGTTGATTTGGGTAACCAAATACTAACCTTGGTACTTCTAATATGAATGGAACAGGGAGAAACCTGAAGATGCCATAAATAGAATTGGCAGTCAAACAGCCTACATTTCCTGTGAAAATTGCTCTTTATGTGAATGTTGGTTTCCCCACACCTGTTTTGCATTGCTGACATTTTTTTTGGAAGTTTTTCTTTAAATTTGGTTGCTGAAGTTTAATCAGCTGAACTTCTCAACTGGCTCAGCAGGGTGGGCACAGGTTCTTGAAGGCAAGAGTTTGTTTTCCAAGAATAATATCAGTCTGTCTGTTTAGCATTATCCGTATTTTGGAAGCTCTTTTCACTATGATGAGTCTAAAAATAAAATTAAAAAGAAAAAGAGAGAAAAAAATATCAAAGTCTGTTTATATTTTCAACATTTAATTTAAACAAGATATTATGATGTTCTTGAATGTAAAGGGAAATTTTTACTGCTTTGACACTGCAAATTGTGATGCTGTGAACTAACTGGATCTTTTCCAGCTCTACCTTATGTGCCTGGATTTGCCTAGAACCAGATTTTAATGTTACTATTGGGAGTACATTTTCAAAGTAATAAACAATTAAACAGTAGCTGTGTGGTGAGGAGTAAATTTCTTTACTGTTCAATTTCAGTTGGCTCAGGTTTCTGTTTCCAGTGATTTTACAAGCAAACACTAAATTCCTTCTTTATTCTTTCCTTGGATGACTTACAACCAAAACAGAGCAGGAAAAGTTTAGTATCATAATTTTATAAAAAAAGAGTAAAATTTATTAATTATTTAATTCTGTGAATCTCTGACAATTACACAGAACCAGACTTTTTCAGTCAATGGTCTCTCTACTACTATTTTTATCATACTTTCTGTTGATGGAATTATGGGAACAGGGCTACATGCTATACAAGGTCTCACTGAACTATAAGTTATATGAATTTGATTGCTATGGAGTGCAAGAGTCATGGAGCAAATAATACAGTAGTGAATGAGAAAAAAATCTTTGAGGGAATCTTTTTAAGGACTATTCAGCACTGACTTTCATACTTACATAGATGTGGAATGGGAAAAAGTATGTGAAAAATCTAACCCCATCCTATAACTTTCTGCATTCTTGGAGACTTACATTCAAGGGTGTTACACACATTCAATGTAGATTTTCTCTGTCCTGGAACTCAAATAGAACACTCTATGCTTTCCAACATATTAAAATGTCTATAGGAGTGTTCTTAGTAGGTGCTCCATGGTGTTTGTGCTCAAAAAATAATATCTGTTGATCAGTGGAAAAGTTAGTAATGGAGAGGATGCTGGAAATCCTGAGAAGCAGTGACTTTTCTTTGGTTGCTAATTTCTTCAATCTCCAGTTTCAGCCTCCTGACACACGCACTGTGCCAGTGGTGCTCCCAAACCTGTGGTGCATGGATTGCTGCCCCAAGCTGCAGAATGGGCTGAGACTGTGCCTCTACCTCACTAGAGGTCACAGAGCTGCTCTGAGGGGTCCTCCCCTAGTTGCAGTGCTCGTGTGAAAAGCACCTAAGGTATTTTATTTCCACCTCTAGCCCCTTCTTACACTTGACCCAGTGCCGCAAAGTTTTAGCATGCTTCATTCTTGCACAGATGGAATAAAGCAATGCATGTCCTTGTAAGCAGAGCTCAAGACTGTCCCACAGGTAAAAATGATGTAAGATAATCCAGGAAGCCCTTTCCCTCCCCATTTCTAAGTAGACTTTTTTTGGTGCTTTCCCAGACATTTTTTCAAAGCATTCAACTGTTGTGTCACATTTTAAATCCTCGTGCAGTTGATGTTCTTTCCACTGACTTTAAAGAGCTTTGGATCAGGCCCTAAGTAAATAATGAGAATTTCTTCCACCTTAATTTATGTTTAATTTCCAAACTAAGCAGTTATGTCTTTCATCTTTATTCTTTATATTTTCTCATGACTCTGCTTGTTATTTTAAGGAAGCAGTAATATATACAGCATCTATATACACAGACTGCAATATATGTATACTGCCTGAAGTACAGTGGATTGTCTTGATGAAGGGATGAATATGTAACTGTAAGAAGGCCTTTAGAGTTCATCCAGAATACGTAGTTACTTATTACATTGTTGCCTGGATTCAGTCAAAGGTGTATTTAATAGTAATTTAAGATTTTTCTTTTTAACCAGAGCAAACTAAGATAAATGTTTTGGAAAAGATACATATACCGGGAGGAATAAAAAGCACTCTTAGTATCAAGCTTGCTGCTTAAGACTGCAAAAATCAGAAAGTGTCAAAAGATGCTTAATAACAAGTTAAAGAATAAAGCAAATTATCTCCTTTATCAACCAATGGAAAGTGGTTCCTAACTGTACATTTTCTAGTGCTCACTCCCCAAAAAAGTGCTTTCAATTCCATTCCTGTGCACGTGTGCATTTATGTGCGGGCTTTTCAGTACACAATCACATCACACTAGAGATATTGGCTTCTCCCTTCCACTTTCCAAATTAACTGTTGTCTATGAGTGATATCACTGGCATTCTGGCTTTAAGCTGGTTTTGCTATGACATGAAATGCTTTGCATCATACTGTACATTTTGTCACACACCAGCTTTCATTTTCATTTCCGAGTAGAAGGATAAATATTGCCTTTGGAAAGAGTGGCAGCAGGGGAAAGAGAGAGACGGGAGATTGCTGTGGTTGTCGTGCTTCAGCAAAGCATCCTGTGAGATGCTGGTCTGGATGCACCCCACCACCCCAGAAAGATGGAAATGAAGTCTTTCCTTTGAAGTAACCTTAGCTGAGACATGTTACCTTCTTATGTCAGCTTTGAACTTCACAATTGACAGAAAGGCAACCCCAGAGGGGAATTTGTAGTCCAGGTGTCTCTCCTCAGTGCTAGTGGAGAGGGTAACAGAAACCTCAGTGCCTGTGGTTAGCTGGTGTTTTGGCAAGGTGGCATTTATTGAAATTTTATGACACTGTGAGGAACAATAAACATTTCAGGAAAAAAATTGTATCCAGACATTTTCTATGTAAACATGGCCAAGACATATTTAGGGGGCACACGAGGATTTTTGGGTGTTTTCACATCTGTAGGGAAACAGCTAAGCATACAAATGCTCATTCAGATATTTACTTTATTTGCATAATTTCTTATTTTAACTAATATGAAAGACCTGTGGCCAGTTTTCCAGGGGTATTGGGCCTTCAATACTACTGCTGCAACTGTTCAGTGCTGACACTGAGAAGCTACGTATATAGTCAAACTTTTCACACTAGGATGTCTGTGAAGATTGTCTTACAAATTCATGACTGCTTCTGATGAATTTTTTGTTTCTCTATGAGGATAATAAAACCAGTCATTTAATGGGTCTCAATAGTAAGGTAGCATGAAAATAAATCTGCAAAGTACTCCATTAATCTGGGTGTGAGGGAGGAAGGTGGATGTAGGTATATATACATGAAGTTCATAGCTTTGTATTTAAAGCAAGGCAGGAAAACATGCTTCTCTGTAATGGTTAAAGATATAGTAAATGCAGAAGACATAAAATGTCATGATTTCACCAAATAATGTAGGAATCCTGTTGAAAATCTAATGCAGGAGCATAAAATTAAAACTGGATAAAAGTGCACTTGCTTGAAGAGGCAATTGATGTGAGGAGATCCCATGAATTCAGGCAATATTATTGTGGCATTTCTAAACTTAAGACACCAGTCTTTATATTTTCTAAATATCCTCTGGATCATAAAAGTTCTAAAATGTTTTCTCATTTTGCTCAAAATGCTATGAGGAGTTAGCTTTGTTTTTACCTATAATAGTTTGAATGTTTAGACTCGGGAAGGTAAGGGTGATTTCAAGTAGAAGCTTATACACATGATAAGAACCCCACCATTCCTTGGCATTCTTTGGTTATAATTAACCATTTTTCAGTTCTGTCACAGATTCTCTTCATCTTAATGCACACAATCCTTGTTAATGTTGAAATGCATGATACTATTGCTAGCTACTCATAGAACATGTCCATAGACCTTTGAAATATTTAACTATCCCTGTATTGTACTATGCCAAGAATTCAGAATATGCTGTTTGGGTGTTTTAAATTCCACTTTTCCAAAGAAAAGGTGCTGAATCTGAGATTTGATACTAACAGGAAATAAACAGCAAAGCCTGTGACAGGAAAGCAACTGAGTTTTTCTGAAAATCAACTCCAACCACATCCAAGCTCCTTTTGAGAGAGGGATAATCCTTCCTCCTTCTGTGACCTAGAGAGAGAAAATCTCTAACAGAATTCAGATGAGAGCTTCATCTTCCTTCCTGTCTTCCATTTTGGATGAATCCCGCAACCTTACTGTCCTCTCCCATGTACTACTCCTAAAATAAAAAAAATGTAAATGCATCTGGTGTGGCTCTTGTGAAATCTTGTGAAGGAAAGTAGGGAAATCATTATTTTCTTATTTGCCACAACATATGATTAGTGGTCCATGAGGACAGGGAAGTGACTTGTCCTTTTTTTGTATTCTTGTAATGCCTTTAAGTCTCAGTGTTGGCCATGAGGTAAAGGTGTTTCTTTGTCTAGAAACACTGATTAAAAAAAGGATACTCTGTGAAACCACAGCACTTTAGCCAATAAATGTAGTATGAACTTGGAAATTTTGCAGTTTCTTTAAGGTTGCATGTTTGAGTATGATGCCTAAGTTCTTCACTGTGGAAAATGTAGCAATTTTTTATTTTGTTGCTTTAGAAATACCATATCTGCATAGAGAAATACTTGAATTATTCTGAATTGAGCATGGAGTGCTTTCCTGGGTGTGGTTTTGGCACAAGATAAAGGAAGCAAATATAACACTACTGCTCTCCTGATCCTGTGACCTGGTGAAGTAAATAAAAAGCTTTCATAGGTACAAAGTTCCTCAGGAACTGGATCAGAGTTGACAAAATTAGGCTCCAGAAAATTAATAAAATGCTTACAAATAAAGCTTAGAGAACTGTGGACAGTTGTATCTGTGTAATACAGAATTTTTCACCTCTTTCAGTTTCATTTCCATGCAAGTTGATAACTTGATAATTGCACACATAGTGACCTGTTAAATTTGCTGGTATCATTTAACTTTCTCAAAAACGTGAGGTTTTTTTGTGAAAGTAATTAATGAAAGGGAGATTACACTTCAGAATCTCTTAGCTGGTGAAGAGATAAGAAAAAAGCTGGAAGATAAATATGTCAATATCATTCCTGAAGCAGAATAAAAATCTTAACTTTAGCAATGTCAACAAAAACATGTTTCTCTTCAAATTTAATTTCCATGAGAAACTATGTTAAATTAAAACCTTCCAGTGCAGTGTCCTTCCATTTTTTGCATTTTTACTACCTAGAGATCAAACAGTTTGACACAGCAAAAATTCTAGTGAGTTAAGGAGAAATGCTGATTGGTTTGTTGGCTGGTGGCCGGGGGAATGTTATGACCGAGTAATTATGTGTTCTGGACAGATGTATTAACCAGGCTTCGAGCTGGAGCCACTGCATATTATTTTAGTCATAAGACTAGAGGAACTGAATCATTTTCAAAGAGCTGGCTGGCTGACACTGCCTTAGTGATGCCTGTTCCAATGATTCTTTGGCAACGACTTCCAACGCTGCACTTATGACACAGTAAACAAAAACTACATTAAAGGTTTGTTTTTTAATCATAGAGAAGTTGAACATTTCCACTGAGCTATTTTGCTATTTATCAAGAAGCACTGGAGGTTATTGTACAGCTTCCATCCTTGTTTCTCTTACCAAAGAAGGGGAGCTATTTAGCAAAACTGTTTTAGATCTGGTGATAGTAAAAATACTACAGAATTCAAGGTTTTTATCAATTCATTGAGTTCTTATCTCTAAACCTGCTGTGTCATGTTTGTTGATTCACTCACTTTTTGAGGTAAGAATGTTTTTTTTTAATTGGACTGACAAGTAAAATGAAGGGGGCTTTCATTTTCATCCTCATGTTAAGAGATGGTGAGATTTCTTCTGTTCTGGTAAGTAACAACACTGCTTTGCAAGATTCTGAAATATTATATTGACAGGTGAAGAAAGAATTTGGAAGGGAAAATAAATATGTGTTATATGTAGTCTTTGCTTAAAAGATGCAATTTTTACATATAAAATGATATAATGTGTGCATACATTAATATTCAGAATCTTTTAAAAGTGATACTTGAGGTACTTCAGTAAGATTTGTCAAATGACAAGCATTAAGAGGCCTTTGAGTTTTGAAGAAAAGTTGTTTCATTAATTTTTCAGCCACTTGATTTTTTTCAACTACTTTGTAAATGCACACTGCCAAGGTGTAATTAATTTGCAAATGCACATTGTACAAGGGCTGTTTTTAAGGGTTGGGGGTATTCTGTGGTTTTGGTAGTTCTAATCTGACTTCATCACTGGTTCTTTCCCAAGGACACAACATAGAACAAGAGCAGCCCTTCATAATGAAGCGGGAAAGAGCCTGTTGTTTTGATTTCCCTCTGCAGTGATGGATTATGAATGTAAACTGTTATGTAAGGTCATTTTGAACATTGCCCTGGAGGCAGTATGTCAAGGGAAGCATAGCAAACAAGTCAAAGATTCTCTTTCTTGCAATCGCAATGGATTTAAATGAGAAAGGCTCTTTGCTGCCCTCTGATTCCAAGGGCACACTATGTGACTGGAAAAATACAGATCTGCACCTAGAGCCCTGGCAGCTGCTTATAGGAGGCTTGAGAGGAAGCTTTATTTTTCAGGTCTTTTGCTCCTTTGACTGTGGTAAATGGCAGACTCTGTGCTCCAGGTTCACCTTCTGTAAAGCACAGGTGATAAAGTGCTGGGGCTGACCACAGCTACCGTTGTGCTAAATGTCCAAGGCCTGTGGGGGTTTTTTGGGTTTGGAGGATGCTATGAATAAATGAATGGTAAAAAACACAAGAGAAAGAGTGTGTTATGGCAAAATGCAAAAGTCAGTCAAAACTCTCCTTTCAGAACTGTGCAGGGTAAATTATCCTTGTCCCTGATGATTCATGGTGCCTTTTGATGTGCATGTTGGAGTCCCTTGTAATTTGTATACCCTAGTCAATTATGAAGGACCAATTTGGCCTGAAAATTTGTCTTCCACCCAACTCCTGTTGGCAAAAGAGGGGTCTGTCTGCAAACTTCCTTTCCATATACCTCAGCTGCCAAAACTCCAGGGTCAGTTTGCTAAGACAGTGAACAAGGGAAAAGTGAGACCCTGTTAATGTATCTGTTCTTTTTTTTCACCAGGGCAGCACTGTGTTTCAGAAAAGCATAATATTTCTCTTTGAAAGAGGAAAAGAAAGGGAAAGATACAGTAATTTGTACAAACACATATTTTATTGTTTCTTTGGTTTTGAAAATATTTTAATAAACTGTAAATTGTTGCTAGTGAAACATTGCAGTATTGCAAATTTATATATATATATATATTTAGCTTGATAGAAACTTAGTGAACAGAAGACAAGGAGATGCTTCTCTAACATGGACCCACTGAAGAAAAAACTCAAGGGATGCCTTCTGTTTCATTGTCAGATCAGTAATGAACTTGGTCACTGCTCTGATCTGGAACTTTCAAGAATCTTTTTTGTCCTGGGAACTTTAGATAGAAAGTAGATATTATTTTTTTCTTTTCAGAACCATGAAATGGAATCAGAAAAGCAAATGCTTAATTTTCTACATAAGTCTTCACGCTCTACATGTTTGTATGTATGTGCATCTGCCTGGGTGTGTGCATAAATAATTCAGATGATAACCCAAAAGCCATTCAGTGGAAGACTAACAGACAAAAGTTAAAGCCTAAAGTGGCATCTATAAATTTATTCCAAACTCCCAAGGTATCTGAGCCTGTCCAAGACAGAGTCTCAAAATATCTTCAAGACCTGTTTTCTTCAACAGGCCAAACCTAAAATACCCTAAGCTGATAGGAGACCCTCCCTTTGCATTTGACTGGTTTGGAAGGGGCCCAATGGATCCAACGAGTTGATGAAATGAGAAGCTAAGGGATTGCATATGCATAAATAAAACCCCACTGTCTAAAATTATGTTAATTTAAATTCCCAGAATGTGTATGAATGCTCAAGAGTTATTTATTAATTCCTTATCCACAAGGATGAACTTAAATTGTGAGCTGAGTCCTTGGCAGATTTATGCAAGTCTCTTCTTTTCCTTAGCTGGAAATTTTGTTGTGGGAATTTTTTTGTTGTTGTTGGGGTCTTTGTGGATTTTTTTTTTTTTTAAGAGTGAAAATAAAACAAATCCTTCTGGTCTAACAATGATTTCTTTTCTTGTAGTTACATCCAAGATGTTAACTCTAAAGTGTACAGACCAGACCCTGAAGTCTCATGAGACAAATATGTTAATGGCTTATAGATTAAAATAGCTATTATCTCATTTACTCTGGGAACAAGCTATGAGAGCTAAAAAATTAACAGTGTAATGAATAAATATACTCTAACCTAGACCAAAATTTGTTTTCTAAAGATGAAAAGTAGAAGACCACAAGACTTGAGGCTGGCACTTTTCAATAAATTGTGCTGACAATTGTGTCAGGCTGCTATAATCCTTAGACTACACTATACATTGTCCTACAAATTTCTGTAAATGGAAATAAACAGTGGTGCTCAGGGGGACTGGCTTAGCTTACAAAGAGCAAAACAACTCACTGACAGTACAAGTGAAGATCATCTTTTTTTTCCTTCAGTTAATTTCTTCAAAGTGTGCGTATACTACTAAATCTATGAAAAAAATTGAAATGCCATCTCCATTGTATATATGGGTATGCACAGAGAAATGGGATGGAAAAATGCCTTCAAGTATTAGGACCAGAAATCCATTATTTTTTGTGATTTTGAATGATAAATGATCAACTGGTGTAATCCTAGGAGATGAGAACTAACAGTGTATTTAGTGAGCATTTATCCAAGTGACATCACATTGCTTTGGTACTTGGGAGCCAATGGAAGGCAGGAACTGCTACCTTGGAAGGTGCTAAATCCTGCTCATCTGTGGGTTGGTGACATCCCTCCTCCTTCAATTGCAGCCATTCTTGAATCCTGATTAACATTTTAGGTTAAAAAATGTGTTAATGCAACATTTACTAGTGCCCTTGGAACCAGAGCACCTTCATCTCATGCACAGCACAGGGCTGGTGCCAGGTGCCACCTCTGCTTTCCCCACTGTGTTCCCCAGCTGTGACATTCAGGTTAGCCTGGTGCTGGGCTGCTACTTGTCTTTTCAGTGATTACATTAAGTGTGGGATTTGGAGGCTGATTTGCTTGGCCCTATTATCTTACAAACTAGATTTTTTTTATTTTAATTTTTTTTTTTTGTACTGGCTCCTGATACAGATATGCTATGGATACAAAGGAAAGAAGAGTATGGATGAAGATATTTTGTTTCAGTTTTGAAACAAAGAAAAAAATGCAAATTCTGTTGCTTAGATGGTTAGGGATGAGGATGTTTACAGGATAATTTGAGTGGGGACTAAAACAAAAGGAACATTTTCATCCTTTCTGATTAATAGGTGTTTGTACTGCACCATGAAGATGAGAGGCATGTTAAGTGTTATTAATTAATATTCTTTCAAGATATTTTTAAGATATTTATAATATTTATGTATTTATGACAACAAAAATGTTTCCATATCAAAGCGAATTATCCCAGAAAAAAATGCCAAGCTTTTGATCTGCTTATACATCACGTCACTGCAAACCTTTTCCTTTCAACCTAGAGTTAGATTCAAAAGCAGAAAGATATACAGCTGACGTTTCGAACCGAACGACACTACGATAAACTAGGGTTTCTCTAGAAGATAAAATACATCATAAATCGGTGTAACACTTACCTCATTTTAAATATTACTGTCTCCTTTTATCAGGTAACACTATATAACCTCCCTTTACCTCCTTTCTTCCCATATTTTATTTGGTATATTAATTCTGAACAATGATCACAAGCAGAATTTTTTTTTAATTAAAATCAAATATATGGCCTTAGAGGCTTAGGTTATCTGATAAAAATATTTTAATTAAAAAGATACCAATTCTTTTGGCTCCCTGATGAATTGATAATAATTGAAATGTACAGTGTTAATTTTAATCTGCAGCCAGTTGTTTAAAAAAATAATTCTTAATCTTTTTCAAAGTCAAAAAGAAATAAGTAGAAAGAAATTCCTTAAGGGGAAGAAGAACCTCTCCTGATGGTCTTTTTATTGCAGATTGTCAAAAATTCACCCAATAATAGACAGAGCTTATTACATTTACTTATAAAGTTATTTAATTTTATTTTTCTAAGGATAAAGAAATGCTTGTCTGACTAAAGTAACTGAGCTGTTTCTACTTTCATGGCAATCTACCTCTAGAGGAACTTTATATCTCTTACAAATGTACTTTCTTTGCAAAATGCTGGCTCTGTCGTGATCATTGGGAAATGTATTTCAGTAAAATGAGGCTTCACACCTGGGCCTTGCCCCGAGGAGTGTGCATCTAACAGGGACAGATTTCAAACAGAGAAAACTGTTTTTATGTCAGGAACATGGTTGTTGTGTAGCAGCCCTGCAATGTCCCGTTAGAGAAATGTGGTTTAAGGAGAGGATAGAAAATAACATTCTGACACCTCAAGAAAAAATCAAGATCATACAAAAAACAAGAAATGTCCACTTTCTATACTTTTATTTATTTATACTGTAAACCACTATCAGAACAACTTCTTTTTTCAGGTATTTTTAAGAACCTCTGGAAAAAACTTCTATAGGAAAATCAATTTTGGTGCAAGTTTTTTAAGATGGATCAGAAGTTTGGGAGTGGCTAGTTATTATTTTAAAGGGATGCCAAATGTAACATGAATTTGAAAGCTGATACTGAAGCAAAAGTATAGATCTTGAGTGACAGCTACTAAATAAGAGCTTCTATATAAGAAAAGTTGAAAATGCCAGGTACAGTGCATAAGTCACTGGAGAAGTTTTATTTTTTCCTTTTGAGATTGTAGTACTTAATTAGATATTAATTCCAGGTGGGATGTTGCCTGGAATTCTTTCATTTATAATGATTGATTTTTAAGATTTAATCTGTTTTTATAAATCACTGGATGAGCACGGCTTCATTCAGAAGAGTGATTTAATTCTATTGTGACTGTTCTGACCTTAAATATTATGTAAACATGGGATAGTGATTAAAATACTTTTCTAAATAAAGAAATAGCATAATTTATATTTTCACAGAAATTCGAAGTTTCTTTTGTAAGTTTGACAGTGATTATGCAAAATCAACTAACCACAATCAAAATCAACGACATTCAAATAAACAAAAGATCATGTTTTGGTTTGCCTTTTTAATGTATCACCTTAGGTTGATCAACATGTTAAAATAAAACAAAAAATAATAAAACATTGGGAAGCAGAGCCAATCTGTGTGTGCCCCTGAGTAAAACATAAGAGTAAAAACTGTTACTGCGTTACCCACAGAACAAATAGCACCGACTGTGTGCTGGAGCAGACCAGCTATGCTGAAAGTGTGTGTGCAAATGGTAGGATATGCAGGTTGTTCCCTGCCTTCAGTGTGCCCTAATCTGCCTAACCAAACACCTTATTTAGGCTGTTCAATAAGTATTGCAGTCTTCAAATGCGCAGGACACTTTCCACTAACGTTGCTGGGAACTGTTAGCCAGACTTCATTAGGGGGCTAAATAAGATCCCTTATGCAGGCACATACCTCTAATGATTTTGTTCAGCAGCCTTAACTTTTAAAATTTCTTAGCCTATTCATAGTTGATTACTGTCATTCTTTCCAAATATTCCTGTTTCCAAAGATTATTCTTGTGAATTCTGTAAATAATGCCTAAACGTTTTCTTGTGTGTCAGTTTTCACTTTGCACGTTTTGCTGTGATCCTGGAGTAGAGAAAGGAGGAAAACTTATTTGTGCACACTATTTCTTATTTTATATGGTATTTTAATGAAAGTTTCTGAAGTTTTAATAAGATCTGTAATTTTTTAATATTTCCTGAACATATAAATGTGTTTAGGGTATGAGAAAGGACCAAATTTGAGCTGGTAAATCAATGAAATCAGAAACCAGACTTTTAGAAGCAGGTAGGTAATTGATTCTAATTCCTTGACATTAAACTAAAAATATTGGTGTCTGAAGTGGTATCACTGTTTTATCATCATTTAATGTTAATAACTTGACACTTTTGCCTTTCTACCTAATTACCATTAGGTAATTACCTAAATATCTACCTAATTACCATTAGGTAACCATGATAACAGAATTAAGGAGGCATTCAGGATAGATATTTTAAATCAAGACTAAGCCTTGGTGAGTAGCATTCTTTCTTTAAGATAAAATGCATTTGTTAAGGACTCCACAAATAGGTATAGTCTTTTGGTGTTTTTTATTCCTTTTTAGCTCAGTAGTAGGAAAAATTAAATTAAGATCAGCGTAGAAATCTTATCCTCAGGAGGTCAATGGCATGTTTTAGAAACAGGTTTGTAGCAAACAGATATATGGTGCCTTTTACTTGCCTTTCATCTCATGTCTGCAGTGTTTGCTCCATAATACAACTTCAACAGACAATATCAAGAAGTTTGGGCTGCTTAAATGTTATGTCAGTCAGACTGTGCTTTTCTTGAGTATAGCTTAAAACAACATATTTCTTCTCTCCTCTGTTTGGATTTTTTTTCCCCTTTTTGAAGAATCAATCTTCTATTATCTTCCTTCACAGAAGGACAACACTTGTTTCTTTATTTTTGTATATTAATTTACTACAACAGATAGCAGGATATTGCAGCCTTTGTGATGATTTAGAAACAAGGGGGGGTTCTTTCTTTTTCCTTTTTTTTACGTGCTGTTTCTTTACCTCTTTTGTTTTTGGTTTTGCTCATGTTGGCTTGACCTGCACATGTGCTGTAGACATTCTTCTGGCTTGCACGCATGCACACACATGTGGTGCCTACACCAACAGGATCCACCATGAGATCTGCATGCATTCCTGTAATTAAAACTACTCTCATTTAAAAATAGGGCTTATTGACATCTGTCACTACAGACAAACAAAAGGAAAAAAAAAAACCAGCCTCAAATCCAGTGTTTCCTGAGAGAGGAATGCTCAAAAGCGATGTTAGTATCTGGGGGAGAGGTCTGTTTTTGTGACTGCTTTTCACTTCCCCTTTCTCTACAGGAGGAATCCTAGTAGTGTGTGGGGAAATCTTTCAGCTTTGAAAAGCACACACACCCTGCAGAGACCTCACCCTGAATCCGTGCTTATTGCATATTTCAGTGATAATCGATACGTGTTGTTAAGATCATTTTTGTTTTTCTGATATAGAAGCAGAAATAATCATGCAGATCACAGAAAAACAGAATTTCTAAAAATCAGCATATTTACCAGTTAAAATGGTAGCTAATTAGTCTGCTAAAGGAGAACATTGAACAGCTTATTCTAAATTTATGGAAATAATTTTATTGTTTTGAAAAAAGTCTTAAATTTCAGGGAAAAATCATATGAATTCACTTGAGATAGAATTTATAATTTTGGTTATATGTAGAGCAAAAATTTAAACTCAATGACTTATGCCTGAGCTCATATTTTGTTCAGAAATTAGTTGTACTAATAAAATAGGTTTTGTCTTAAGCAGGAAGAAAGAAAAGCCTTTTAATTAACACAGAATTTGACACCAAGCTTTGCATTTTATAAACTGCTATAATGTTTTACATAATTTTACTTTGTCATCAGAAAAAAAAAACCAGTCCACTTCTAACTGTGCTTCACTGCTAAAGGTATGAAAATCTGATAAAAAGTTAAATTTACTGTTAAATGTATTACAGAAGTGAAATGTTAAAACACTGCATTGGTATGTTGGAAGCATTTAATTTTGATAGGCATGATGTATAGCTAGGGAAGTAAATGTACTCAAATTATGCTGTCTTTGAAAGACTAGGTAATTTAAAAGTAGATTATCCAATGAGACCGAAGTAGCAGTTGTCAAATTTTCAGGAAGCAATTAAACAAGCAGAGGGTCTCTCTTTTTTACTGGCTGTTTCTGGGTTGCATAGAGATTATGAAGAGAGACAAGAAAAATGACAGAGCAGGCTAAACAGCACATCAAATTCCCCTTGAAGAAAGCTTTCCCCCCCCCCCCCCCCTTAGTGACTTTCTGAATAAGATAGGTAATGTTTTAGGGTATTTTTGTTGCAGGTATCTGGTAAAATGTGCCCTTTGGAAAAGCAAGGGACACCACAGGCAACTTCTTTTTGTTTAAATACCTCTCAACTGAATCTGTGTCACTCCAAAAGGCTTCCTGCCTATATATGGTTTGGTTTTGTTTTGTTTTGTTGTTTAAGATTTTTGTTTAGATCTCAGCTCTTCTGGTTGACTGCCATCTGGCACTCTGCCTTTTCTTTCCAAAAGTAGGGCCACAGTTACTTGTCCATCTCCTGTTGGTGCTGCCCAAGCTTTCACACAGCTCAGCTGCCCCTGGGTTTCTCAGCAACTTTATGTCAGGCAATGATCTTGGGTCTCAATTTGGCTAAGAAACTTCAGTGCCTGCCCCTCAGAGCAGAAAGCAAGTGTCCAGGGTGGGGACAAAGTTAAATGATGAAACACAATACTCTGGCCAGTGTAAACATGGAGGGCAGGGCTTTGTCTTTTTATTTTGAAAATTCCTATGTAACCATTTTAGGAGTCAGCCCTCCAGTATTTAGGTAGTAAGTGTTGTATCAATCCCACTTCAGGAAGATGAGAACAATGAGTGTCCAGCCATTAAAATGGCTTTCATGCTAATTCTCAAATTTTCATCCCTCTTTCCCTGCATATTTCAGTAGTGCAGATGAAAGAAGAGAAATCACAATGGTACCAACTTAGAAAGTGAGGCAGCAGATCAGATTACTTTGAGAAATGAGCAGTAAAACCCACTCCTGACTTTTCAGGAAACCTCCTGCAGTGTCCTGTGCCCAGATTTGTCATGGCACCAGACAGAGCAGTAAGGCACCATCTGGGGCCATTGACGGGGACTCAAGGCCAATCTGACTGGCCTCCCAGAAAGATAGGAGGCAAACATGAGTATTTTGGATAGCCAGATTGACACTACAATTAGCCACTTCTCCCTTGACTTTTTCCTGAGGCATAAAATTTCTGCTGTGAACATTCTGTTGACCTTGCCCTTTTCAGTTGCCCAAAGAGCTACTTCTCACCCTCAGCATCCAGTGCTGCAGCCACTCTCTCTCCTGGTGCTAGGACCAGTGTGGAAATTTCCATATTGGCAATGGAGCCTCAAAAGGCTTTCTTCATCTTCTTTTTCTTGCCCTTTCATATGACAGACTAAAGAAAGATTTTTCTCTAAGACATGAGGATTTATATGTGTTTACCTTACCTATTCACTGCTTTAAACTGTGGGATGTAGACTACTGATTAATGTTGCTAACTACTGGACAACTGCTGCTGTGCTCCCTGAGGAAGGCTGGAAGTCACCAATGGGATCTCTTGTAGGCTAGAGCTGTCTCTGCATCAAATAGTCTGATAACATTTCCATAACTAAACCTTATACATGAACTGAAAATTAAATCCACACTTTAATTTTAAAAGTGGGACTATGAGAAATTGAATAGGAAGAATATTTTTAAAATTTTTTAAACAGTCACCTTAAATATTTTTCCACACCTCATAAGGGGGGGACATAATTTTAAAACTAAATTATCTTTTTAAATTATTATCTCATCAGCTTTGTATTTCTACATAAGAACTGCATTTTCAAAAGGCTGTTTCTTGTAGCTGGAAAATTAAGATGATAGGAAATTATGACAGTAGATGAAGGCAATAGTTATTTTTCTGAAGACTTTCTACAGTCACAGTTGTAATGGCCTAGAGTAAGCTGAGAGACCACTCCTTTTCTGCACTTGCACCACCTGATTAGCAGTGTATGCATGACTCTAGATACCATTGATGACACTAAACAGACCTTTTCAACCCAGATATGCACCTGCACATCAAGAATATTCCACACCAGTTGAAAAAGATGCTTCGGACTGCATCTACAATGTACAAGGGAGAAAAAGTACTGATATTCGTTAGAAAAATGTATATATGCACATGGAGTTTCAGGACCAATCTGTTAATAGACCACTTTTTTTTTTTTTTTTGCTTAACTGAAACAGATGAATGGAAGAGATTTGTACTGTCTTTGGAGTTATCAGCCTGATGTTTTTATGGAAATGATGCTGGAATCAGTGTCCAGGGAAAGGCTGACCTGTGAAGAGGCTGAATTGTTGTAAACAAGTTTGGGACTGGTGGGGGAAGGCTCCCCTTGATACCAGGGAGAGGGGTACCCGAAAGGTCACATTTGAGAAAAGAAATGTTTGAGAGTTGCTCTGTGCATAGTATTGACAATGAAAACTGCAAAGTGCAAATCATCAGTATATTTTCATGTGGAGAACACTGAGGGATATAAAATTGGAGCTGTTAATCACAGTTATTACTGTGAGTGAACGAGGCATTAACAGAAGGAATAAGACAGATTTGCATGTGTTTACATGGAAGCATGGGTCCAGAGCATCCTTTGGTATTAGGCACTCCTGAAAGTTAAAGAGCTAAATTCTTCAAACAAGTGCACTGTGAATAAATTCACAGTTCCAAGGAAAGGGTTTGATCATATGCATTATCCTCTACATTTGGAGAATTATTGGGCATTGGTTATATATAGAGGGAGAAAAACTTGTGGTTGTACGTGAGACTCAAAAAAACTTGAGACTTTTTTTTTTCCACTCAATTATCGTATTAGGTTGGAATGACAAAGTTTCACCTTTGTCCACAAATAATTAAATATAACTGGGTTTGGAAGCCCCTTTTGATCTTTCGGCTTCTATGCAGAGAAACGAGTGCACTTTTACACTTGCCAAGGGACCTCGTTTAGAAAGAAGAACTCCAGAAGTGCTATTCCATTTCACCAGGTTTGTGTGCACCTTTCCCGTTCCGCTGTCCGTTTGCCGCTGGCGCTGCGGGATTGTCCCGCTCCCGCCGCTCCCCAGCGCCTGCTGGGCGAGTCTGCCTCCCTCCCGCAGCCGCCCAGCTCTCCGCTCCGCCTGCCGCTTACTGGCCTTCTCCTAACTCCTTTTCCTCTTCCTTGCTGTCTCTCTTTCGATGGGGGAGACGGCCGGGCGAAGGGTAAATCTCCCGCCGGCAGGGAGCCCCTGAGCTCCCCCCGCTTTCCCCGTGCTCTGGCTTTCCTCTCCCTGAAGCCCTGTGTACACAAAGGGCTCGCTTCTGCCTTTCAATTAGGAAACCGAGATTTATTTACTTTTACCCTTTCTCCCATCCCTACGCGTATTTTTGTGTCTATAGGTCCTGTCAGCTTTCGGATTGGGCGTTCTCTTGATTTTTTTTTTTCCCGTCCTCCCTATTAAGTTATTTTTTGCATTTCCCCGGAGGCAGATTTAAATCAAACGTCCGTGTAAGGGAGGATTCCACCTAGCCTGGCTCCTACACCCAGCAGACAGACGCATCTCGGCCACCCCGCCGCTCCGGCCGAGCGCCTGAGCCTCGCCTCGGCAGGGCTGGGGCTCCCGCGGCTCCGGGGGTGACCGAGGAGCCCCAGTCGGCTGGGAGGGGCTGGCTGAGGCTGTACTCAGCCTCAGTACGTACCTTTAGGAGAAAAACAGCCACCCACAAAAATCCCCAACAACAGAGAGCACACCAAACCCACCAGGGCGTTGCTGGGTTTCCCCGTGTTTGAGGAGCAGAGGCGGGGTTGGGAGACCCAAAGTGTGTCGGGGACAGCGCTTGGTACCGACGGAGCCTCCGGGGCTTTCCCGGAGAGCCTTATATGGCGGGGGCGGGGGCGGGGGGCCCGGCCCGGCTGCGAGCCCCAGCCCGGGGAGCGTGTGCGGGGGCCGCCGCGGGGTACCCGCTCGGTGTCATTATGGGGACACAGCGAGCGGACGAGATGGGGATCTCCGAGGAGCCCCCATCCCGCCACACGGGAGGACCATAGCAACCTTCCAGCCCACGAAAGGTAAATGAGATTTGGTCTCTGTTGGGGGTGTTGTTTTGAACTTTTTGTTTGGTGGTTTGTTTTGTTGTCGGAGTTTTTCTGTGCTTGTGTGATTTTTAAAAATATTGTTTATTTTTTCATTCTCTCTCTTTTTCCCTCTACTCGCCGTTTTCCGAACGGCGCGGACCTGCCGTGGGGCGGCTGCTGGCAGCCGTGTGTCCCCGCGGAGGGACGGGCCCGGCCGGCGGGGACACAGCGCGGGGACACGGAGCGCCCGGCCCGGCCGGAGCTGCTGGCTCTCACCCTGCTCCTCTCGTCCTCCTTCCGATCCGCTTTGCCCGGGCCCGCCGTGCCTTTGCCGCCCTCCATCGCGGGCGCTCCGCGTCCCCTCCGAAGCTCCGTGAGTGACTTCATGAAGAAACGAAGGGGAGGAAAGTCGAGGAATTTTCTGCTTGGCATTGAAGCGGGGAAAAAGGAAAACCGCGAGTTCGGTCACCTGCTGTGGGTCCTGACCGGAGGGGAGCCCGGCCCGGCCGGGCCTGCGGGAGCTTTTATTGCCCATAAATAGTACCGGGGGAGCGGCCGGTAATGCGATCAGGAAGGGAGGCATTAGGCAGAACAGCGCTCAGGCACCGGGCGCCTACAAGCGCGCTCTCTAAAGACGCTCCGCGGCGAGTCGCAGTAAAGGTTTTATTGGTAACTGAGAAGCGCCTCGCAGCCGCAGGCTTGGCATTAATGACCGCTTCGGTGGGTAGGAATTACACTGCCGGGTTGGAGGCGAGACCCAGCGGGCAAAGGGCGCTGCGCGGTAGTAACAAGTATTTACTAAAGGAGTTAGTGCCAAATGAATGCCGGGTTCCAGCCTTCGATTTGCCGGATAAATTTTTTAGTAACTATGAAAGCAGGCCAATAACATTTATAGAGGGAAGCAAAATATTTGAAGTTACAAACTTCTCTAATAGCTGAAAATTGACTTCTGACAACAAGCGGGATTTCCCCTCCTCGTTGATTCAAAGACACGTCTATACTTAAATTTAATCCTGAAAGATCTACTATTTTAAAAATAACAGCACCCCGCAGAGCAATTTCGCAGCTGTAGAAGAACATTTAAAACCAAACCGCAGTGTTGCCTGTGGGCAGAGTGTTTAGAGCCGGTGAGAGCAGAGCATCCACAATATTTATGTTAGGATTTTCGGGTATGCAGGGAGCACAGGAATGTTATTCTCTCCTGCAGATCCTGAAGTCCTTCTTACAAAGTTTTCTTTTTGATCTGCTTGTTGTCAAGTAATTAGTGAAAGGAATTACCCGCTCTGGCGCTGTGCCTTCAGGTATCAGAGGCATTAAGGCTGTAAACTTCGCATTTTCCGCATATCTCCGGCTCGCCTTCCTCCTCCATCGGCAGCGGTCCTTTCAGGGGGGTTAAAATTTTAATTTAGCTCCCTGTAAGCTGTGAAGGGATGTGCTATGAGCACAGAGCCCATTTGAAGCTAACAGGACGGTTGCATTGCCTCTCCGGGGTGCTGCGGCGGGGCAGCGCTGCCGGCAGTGCCCGTGCTGCCTCCCGGCCCGTCCCCCGGCACGGCTGGCACACACCGAGGCACAGCTGGGAATAACAGATGCCGCTACCATCAGAGCGACTTCCACTGTCCTCGGGAAGACAGCCTCCTTTTGTCTTTGAAAACATCTCACGCGAATTTCCCCAGGTGGACCACGGTATTTTAATAGGCTCTGCAATGTTAATGTTACATAGGGAATTAAAAAAAAAAAAAAAAAAAAAAAAAAAAAAAAAAAAGCGAGAAAGAGAAGAAAGCAAAAGCACTTGTAACTAATTAACCTTTGAATTTTTACCTTTTCTCGGATATGGATTTGATCTCTAAATATTATCCGTGCAAATAAAACAGTAAATACTGAGGTACGGATTTATAAAGATACCTAAATGAACATAAAGTGTGACTGCGTGCATATGGATATAAGCCGTTTGTTAGAGCACTTTCACTGAAAGAGAAGCTGACGAAACAATTATCCCTTTATCAGAGTAAAAACCGTCTGTTATATTTAAATGTTTAAATCCTTTCACAGGATTATGGCTGTATTCCAAATGATAAATTAGAGGAATTTTGCTTGTAAGAGGAAAAAACAACAAAGAAATAAACTACCTCCAAAAGATTTTTTCCCACCTCCAAAATAAGAACAAAACCCCGAAGTGTCTGAGAATAATTTGTTTTTATTTTGATTTCATTATTTAGTGCTGGGACTTAACAGTTACAGGTTGGAAAACCCATTTGAAAACAGTAGGGCCACGTTACAGCGAAGGTCTGGCCAGCATTAATCTCGTGTTTGGAAAACACTTGACAGTTGTGAGGGCTCCTCCCTTCCCTTCCGTTCCTTTAAAAAGTTGTCCTTTCAAAAGGGAATCACACCCCCTTTCTCTGTTTCTCCAGGTAGATTCCCTTCTCTCTCTCTCCTTGCATGAAGGGGTGAATTGAAAAATCATTTAATTATTTTCATTCTAATCGCCTCAATCCCCCTTAATAGCAGGAGCAAATGAGGATGATGGGATCCACTTGGAAAAGACTCCCGGATGGGGGAGTAGGGTAAGGATCCTCCCGGCCCTGCTCCTGTGCAGGTGGAGACGGGCGGGGCAGGGCGAGGCTCGGGGCTTTAACATAAACAAAGATGGTACTAAACCTTCTCAATCCGCAGGTAATTTACTTTTCATCATTTTATTTTTGCTCCAGGTGACGCGGCTGTGAAGTGACCCGGTTGTCACTCTGGGGGAGCGGGGGACCCTCCTGAAACAGGAGAAGAGAAAACAAAACCTATCTCTTTCCCCCCCGCACGCTATTCCCCCGCCTCCTCGGAGCCTAAGCAAGGACAAGCTGATTCATCTTCCCGGCTCGCCCTGGCAATCCCCGAGGGTCGCTTCGCTTTGCCGCCATCCACGGCCGGCGACCTCGCAAATCCCTCCGGCTGCGGGGGCACAGCTGCGGCCCAGGGACCGGGAGGAGGAGGAGGAGGAGGAAGGGCAGCTCTCCTCTGGCATTAGTTGTGAGCACCGCCGTAGTAGTGCTCCTATCCGAGGCTGCAGGAACAGAGCCAACAGCGAAATCACCGGGCGCTGGGTTTTCCTTGGGCGTTTGCAGATCACTACAAATACGAGGCCTGCCGGTTTTTATAAACAACTTTCAGGACACAGTCAATCAATCATGCAGGCAAGCAAACAGACCAGGAGCCTAGGATATATACAAGGCATAAATTTATACATATAAACCCTGTCAATTTTGGAGTAGTTACAATTTTTTTTTTCTATAAGCCTAAGGGAAACCGTATCTAGAAAGATTCTGACAAGTCAGGAAATCATAGTGGAAAAGTAGAAGGTATTGTTAGGAAGTTATGTTATATTGCATGTTTTAAGACCAGCATAGGAAATTTTGGAAAAGAGAAAGAAAAAAAGTGTCTAAACAAGTCAAAGATTTAAAAAAAATTATTATGTCTATAGTCAGAGAGAAAATGTCAAGAATATGTAGCTGAAAACATGAAACCTGGCCACTTTAGAAGAATGTAATAGATTTATCTGTAAAAGACATGAGTTTAGCAGATTTTCTAGTCAGCAAAATATTCTTTATGTTGTAGTCATTTCTAGGCTTTAATTTGAAACATATTTGTATCTAGGGATAGGTCCTTGCAAATGCACTTTATTGTTTTGTTCTGTTTTTATAAATGATCTTTTGATAATAAGAGCTCTGCACAGCATGGAATTTGTGCTCTCTCTTTTTGACACTGAGTCCATTTTTCTTGCAAAAGGATATATGTGAACAAGGAACCCATAAAATGAAGGGTGCAACAGGTTTGAACAGCCCAGCAATGCAGAAAGAATAGTTGCATATCAAGGTAGGAGAAGGATAATAAAGTTTCCAGACTTAAAAGAGGAGGATATATTCTGTGCTGGTGTAAATTAGGAGTTTCACTGAAATAGAGGACTGGTTGGTACTGCAGAAACTGGGTGCTGTTCTTATGCTGCTATATAATCCAAAACTGTGGCTCCTTCTGCGTAGTGAGCATTGAGGATAGCTTGGGCAATGATGCTCAGAGAGCAGAAGCTGTGCTGTAGGAGAAAGCATCACGAGGAGCTTTTCCCAACTGGCAAAAACTGCCAAACAAGCTTGTAAAATTGAGGGCCAGAGTGTTGGTTTTGCTCAGGAAAGACATTGTGACTGCATTGCCTCTATGCAGCTATTGTCAGGAGTAATTTTATTTTTTTGAAATTACTGCATTTGTTATGTAAGTTTAACTATCAAGAATAAACTTGGTGTTTGATCATTTCACTCCATGGTTGTTACCTGTCAAAACAAATCCTCTAAGGAGCCTAAGCCAAAAACTACTCATATCAGGAGAGTGAGTTTTGCTGATGACCTTCCAAGCTGCCTGGGTCTTACAGACATAAATAGCTGGAAAATCGTGTCACTGCCTCCTCAGATACTTAATGTGTTTAAAGATGTGTATGGTCAGCAGAACAGGGATTGGGCTTACATCTAAGACCTTCCCCTTTTAAGGACTTGCGTTTAAAATGGATTGGATCACTTACTTGTTAAAAGGCAGTTTAATTTTCATATAACAATTTATGCTTATTACCATATAAGTGAACGCTTCATCAATCACAGCTTTATTCTTGTGGATCCAATGTATTATTTTTCATAGCAATACATTATGGAGTCCTTTCACAGAAACATGCCTTGATTTGTGGCGTGTAAACTGACACAATAAGTGATAAATGTATTAACTGGCAATTTCCAGTTAAAACAGCACATGAAAAAAATAACAAAGTAGTATCTGAAGACTTAATTAAATACTTAATAATTTTTGGTTTTTTAATGTTCTATAAAAACAGTGCAAGTTCACACACTTATTTTTACCCTCAAAGATTCAGTTTGTTCTTTTGGGTTTTCATTGTATCCTGGGCTAAATGATTGTTAAGATTAATACAAACAAGCTTTTCTGGATATTAAAAAAGTGAAAAAGGAAGAAAGTGGGATAGAAATATACAATACATATATTGTACCAATATATGTAATATATCAACAATCCCATCCTGTCCACCCTATAACCTAGCTTTCTTCTGCCTTGGGGTGTTCCTTGTTAACTTTCTAATATGGAAAGTAACAAATGTCTTTCCAGAAGTTCTAAAATTCCACTGGTTCACCAAAGGTAGTTTGTGAGAAGTGCCTGCCACAGCAGACAGGTTACCTCATCAGCCTACTAACACACACATTCTCTTGTGCTGCATTATGTGGTACACATAATGTATACTGAGAACTGGCTCTGAAGGGGGTCAAGCCAAATGGGTACCTTAATCACTTCTTGAGAAAACTATAGTTATCATATAATATGTGTAGCTACATACTTAAACTGAGATGCCTTTTCCTTTACACCAGTATACTGCTGCACCTGTACACGTGGGACTCTGCGATTTATTTCACAGATCTCCTTTGCATCATGGCCATAGAATTTTATTATTTCTCTTTTTTCTGAGGTTAAATGCTTTTTGGCACTACTTGTATGAAGTAACAATATTACTAGCAGTACTTGTAGTAAGCATAAAACCTCCAAAGTCTCAGCCTGCTTTTGGCTCCTCTTTATTGAGAATACATCATCCCAGAAGATGTGAGAATACTGCTTTGTTTCAGTTGGTAACACAGTGACATCTATCACCTTAAACAGTGTATTGAGACCATGGCTCTGCTAGGAGGTGAGTCATTAAATACACTTCTAAGCCTTTACTTCTTCCAATGCAGTGACACTCTGAATCTCCTCCCTTGAGTTACCAATTTGCCTTTGACAGAGGTAGGGCAACAACTTCACTAGGGTGTAACTGGTTAGGTGTGTGGCAAGGAAAATGCAGATAAGCTTCTCCAACTATTATCTCATATTCTGTGTACAATTCTTCTTCAAATTTGGGGTGAACAACTTCTAAAACAAACTAAGTATCATTATTTAGCATTAATGAAATTAATTTTTGGATGATTTTGGAATGAAGTTATTGACATAAAACTGTACATTTTACAACATGGGCTTCTTCTTCTATTGCTTTTGTATAATAGAACAGTCTGTACTTAGAAAATATTGATACTCACTGAGAGTACATCTTAACTGCTGATTTCTCTTGTTTCTGTTATTTAACCACTGTGAAGAAATTACAGAGAACACTTTATATTGTAAAAACAACAAGATTACATGCTGTTTACTAATTTGGGGGGAAGGGGCATAGTTTACAAAGACAGACTGCTCTGCTTCTCTGTGGACAGCTGTGGAGAGGAGCAGATGTGTTGGGCAGGGCAGAAAAGCTGTTACGTTATTGCAGGAAAGAGGGAGGATGAGGTATGAATATTCTGGGACCAGGCATCATCTTAGAGACCACCAATCTCACCTCTTCAAAACTTCTGTCTTGATCTGCTTAAAAGCAACAAAATTTTAGCTTCAATGAAGTTTTATTCTTCCTTTGCTTTTTTCTGTTTTACTGATTTGAGTCTTTAGACTCAGGCTATAAATCCTGATTAATGACTGTCAATTTAACTTAATATTATAAAATATCTCTAATTTAAAAGAATTTTCAACACATTTCAGAGTCTTTATGATTTTAAATAAAATCTAGCTTGCATAGGAAACCAGAATAATATCTATGTTCCATTTAGATCTTCAAATTAGCCCTTTAAGTGCTGTGATTTTGAGTAATGTTATGCAGCACTACATACATTGTAAATATTCAATAGCAAGAAAGAGAACTGCTTTACTTTTAAAAAGTTGAAAAAGAATTTAAGAAAGCTGATTACTAAGCATGTGGCTTCTGTGTTTTAGTATATATTTAAACCACATATATAGAGAAAACAGATTCAAGCATTTCTTATTGTATTTTTGCAGTGATAGATGAATGTTGAGTATTTATTTCATTCTGCTATTCCATGGGAAAAAGAATCCAGAGAAGTCAGCTTTTGCTTGTACAAATCAGAAATGGGACTGTCAGACTTCAGACAGTGTGGAACAGTAATAAATATTTTTATTGATATAAATTCCTAAGTGGAATATAGAAACAAGAAGTTACATTTAATGTGAAAAAATACAGCATCTTGATTGTTTTTAAGAAGTACGCTGAGAGAAGTACTTCTTTAGCACTTGGAAAGAAGTTCTGTGATTTCCTCGTTTGTTTTGTCATGCAGGTGATTAATGCTGCAGAAGGCAAGTAAACTCAAGAAGTTCTCCGGCTATAAAAATATATTTCAGTTCAGTTGTGTTACATATAATTATGACAATTAGCATGAATTCTGAAGACAGGGCAAGTGCAGTTGTGAAAATATTTTTTTTAACACATAAAAAATAGCTAAGATATAAGCAATGCAAAGAATACATGTGCCATCATGCCCCATGAAGGAGTACGTTCTGCCTGGTGCAGCAGAACAGTACAAACTCTCTTTCAAACCTACACCTCTGTGAAGCCAGCAGGACTTTTTGCTTGCCGAGTTAATGGATAGAACTGGTGTAAAAAGGGGTGCATAGGAGTGAATGCAAGGTGAGTTTTTTGATACAGCATTGTGTGACTGCAGGAGGACTTGCACAGCACAGGCAGGCATGCTTTCTCAGAAAGGGAAGGCTGCTTTTTGAAATTGAAATAATCTTTTTCAGTATTTCATGGGTAAGAAAACACAATGCTTGAACTGCAGACCAACAGAACAAACTTCCAGAAGGAAAGCAAAGAAGACAAATTGTAAGTAATTTTCAATATCAACCTTCCATTTCAGAAGAATTACTCATTTGCTTATGTTATGGTCACTTATGAGAAGTATTGCAAACTTGTCAGATTTTGACTCTTGGCATACACATGAATGCATGTGCCTCAAGTCCAACAGAACATTCCTTGCCCCTCAGCAAGCTAACGGCATGCATAATGCTCAAAGGATGAGTTCCTCCTAACAGCATATAGTATGCAGATTGAATAGATGGTCTTTCTCCAGAAAAACTTAGCTAAATAAGCATTGATACATATATTTTTCCTTTTAAAGTATTTCTCTTCTGCATAGATTACAGGATTTTTCCATAAAGTTTAAAAAAATGGCTATGCTTGCTCTAAAAATTTAAGTTTACATGGGTATCTGCTGTCAAAAACAGACTATTGAAATAACAAATGAGGTTCACTTCCTCAGAATGTGTAAATGTCTCAGCTTAAACTTTCAACAGCTGAAAGACAATACCATTGACACATACCTGGCACTAGTTACTCGGGTTTATTTTTTCCTGGAAAGCAGTTTTGGGCGACAGAGTGGCGTCCGGGTTTCCCAGGTTGTTGTGCTGACAAACTGCAGTGGTGGTAAAGGCAGGGAGTCTGACAAAATCTCATTAATCATTTTAAATTAAATCCAACATTCCACTCCAACACTGCCAAGAAGAAAGCTAACTTTTACAAATGAATACTCTCTCTGAAAATAACTGGTATCCTGACTGTACTGCTTTCACAAAAACATGCTTGACTTCTGTTAGGTACACATACACTATTTTTAAGCATAAAAAATGCATTTTTTATTTTTTTTTATTTCTAGGAATCTGAAAAGTGCTTTTTGCTTGTTTTCTTTATTAGGGTCTACCAGTGAACCACACAACTGAAAATCAGGAGCCTCCTTTCTGTCAGTCAAGTTTTTTGCTTTTCTAATATTTTAAGTACAGAAAGTTTGTTTTTAATGCAAGTAAATTCCACATAGGAAATGGAAGTATTTTGTTTAAATATTTTCTCTATGCATATTTACATGAATAAGAAAGGAAAACTGCAAATTTACTAACATTAATATAAGCAAAAACACTGAGGTGACAAAGGAACAATGTGATCTTTTAGGTATTTTCCAGACACACTTCCGTAACTACTCCTAGCTAATTGATTATGATTTAATTACACATGGCAAGTCTGAACTTTAAACATCTCATAAGTAATATTAGATTATCACATGAAATTTTATCTTACTAAAATCACTATTACATGCAGATTATAAAAGTCTGTATTTCTCTTTAAGGCAAAATGCAATCATAATGTGCCAATGTGAGACACAGGAAATAGTTTATACCTGTTCTTTGCCCATTTTAATAGTGCTTTTGAGCTTAGAGTGGGAGATTTTACAATGGTAGAGAACAAGTCAACAGCCTTAATGTTTATTAGTTTTAATACATCCATGAAATAACTGAAAAGAAAAAAGAGTCTTAATTCAATAGAGGGCAAGTAAATCAAGTAAATCTGATTTTCCTGAATACTTATTATAATTTTGACATTTTAACGTGATCAAATAGGTATACTTCAATTTTGTTTAAGTGCTTAAAATAAGACTTGTCTTCTAAAAACAGAGCTATTAACAATATCAGATTGCACAATGACATCCTTAAACAGAGAACAAAAATATTACCACTTCAAAAAAAAGCAATTCCTGTTGATAAATTTATTTTTGTTAAGAACATTAATAAACTGCAGAATACTGAAGAAAAAATACTAACATTTATTTGTCCAGCTAGTCAGTTTATTTTCTTAAAGCTGTATTTTGAAACTGTTTACATTTTTTCTTTTCCCAGTGTAGGGGGTGGAAGGGAAAGGTTAAAGAGAACAAATTTAACTTTTCTTCCTAAATGCAAATTTCTCATGTGCTTGAAAATCAAAAAACACATCTCAAATTTATATTTGTTTGGGCTTCTGTATGTTTCAGCAGCTTTGATTTATTTTAAAAGTCAAAGCTGTATAAATGTGTTGTTTAGAGTTTGAATGGAAAATATTTTAGACAGAAACAGAATTTGAGAAAACGTAACATCAGATGCTGTCTATAGCTAAGCCATGTGAATATCTAATATATGCCATATTCCTTCAATAAATGCAAACAGAGCCTCAGACTTTAATAAAAGCACACATGAGCTGCATTTGAGTGACACTTTACATGGACACAGGTACACTCATTCTCCCAACACAAACAGAAGAATTTTCCTTCTGCCACATCTGTGTGCACTGAAGTTACTGAACGTTCAGAAATGGCCGTTCAGAACAATTCCAGTGTCTTTAGGACAGAACAGTGAATGTTTGCAGGGGATGGGCTGCAGGCTCACCTCTTCCTTCAGTGCTGTGTACAGTGCATACAGTTAAGAGTTAAGGCAACACTACATGGCCAAAGTTCAAAGGGCATGCAGCAGTGGAATCACAATAGCTTGGGAATCACTTTGCAGCTATAAACATGATCATGCTCATGTAATTTGGCTTGAGATTCTGAGCCTAAGTTTTCTGAAGTGCTTGATTAAGTAGCTTTTTCCACATCACTTAGTGACACCTGGATCAATGAAGTATCATTATTTTAAAATGTGCGTGGAGACACTGAGTACAGTGAAGAAAGACACTGAGTACAGTGTATTGAAGAAAACACTGCCCTAAACTTTGTTTTTTAAAGTTTTTTGAGGACAACCAAAAGATAATTTTTGTCATTTTTTTTAAGAGTACTATTACACCTGATTAAGACTTTTTTTCTCCTTTTAAGACAGAAAATTGTTTACCTTCATTTAAAGTCTATATTGCTAAAATGCAAAAAATTACTTCTCAGCCACTTTAAAGCTAGACCCAAACTGGAAAAAAGACAGAAGAAATGTCTGTATTCATTAGTTATTTTGTGGTTGCCTCTGAGGGAATTCACACGTGGCATGTTGTGATTGCTGTTTTCAGTTCCACTCTGTGTTAGTAACATAATGTACAGCATGAGCTGGGTGCTAATCCTCTAACACTGTTCAAAATCCTGTTGTGAAGATTGGATGCTGTTATCTGCATGTCATTAAGGTTTTGTTTTCCCCTGGACTTGTCTTATGGAATCTTGAATTGTATCATCCTGTTTCTAATTTATCCTCTTGGCTGCGACACTGGCCTTGGAGTTTTCTAAACCTTGCTAATAGATGTACTCATCTATTCCAGAAAGAACACATTTTCTGTCTGCCTGAAGGCTTTGTTCTGTATCAGGTAACTGGAAATTAAGAGAAATGCAGACTAAAAATTCATACTCTCTTTCTTATTAGTGCAAAATCATAACTATCACTAATGTTAACCTACGAATAAGTCAGAAGAGAATTATGCCTTGCTCTGCATTTGTGGTTTGAGGAGAAAATATTTTCTAACAAGGAAAGTTCTAATTTAAAAATTCACTGAATTCTTCTTTTAAAGTGTGTAACCTTTGAGAAGCGTTTCTTAGAAGACTAAATTTTGCTGTGTCCAGATCACTTAAAAGAGTCCAGAGACACTTGTGCTTTATAGTTGGTTTTACAAATTACATTTAAAGTTCTCATTTTTTTTTCTGTAATACAGGAGCAGATACCTATGCCTTGAACAAAGCTTACCACTGTACCATATACTCTTAATTTGTGTTTGAGATTAATTGACCACTGCAGAATGCATCCTTGGACTTTCTGCAATACATGAAACAACACTGCGTGGGTGAGGAGTAGTTATCCTGAGCAAGGCAAGTGATACTGTAAACCTGTCTGGAACATGGCCACAATACTGCTGGCTCCTGGCTTTGGCTGTGTATGCTACATAAATGCAATGCATTTACACTTGATTAAAGGTAACATAATAAAAATGTACTTCTGCATGAATTTCAGTTTGTGGAGCAGAGCTATAAACACTTGAAATAGCAGTAATAGCTACATCTTTTTCTACCCATCATTTATGTAGCCCTTGTATGGACTGTCCTCCTCACATCTAAAATAAACATAACACTCCCTAGGTGCCAAACAGAAAGCAGCAGCACAGGCAAAGTGCATGGCTGTGAGGGGTCATTCCTGAATTAAATTCTTGTCTGCAATAGGCTTTCTACATAAAAACTAAGATTAGTTCTGTTTTACAGATTAAGAATACCTTCCCACCTCACCTCATGGTATGGTAGGGAAAAAGAATACACTTGTTACCATGATGTATCCAGGTGCTACTGACAGCTGAATATTATGTAAACATACATAATCAGGAACAGCTCTTCAACTACATTTATGTCAACTTAAGAGAAGCACTGCTCCTGAGTTGTCTGAACAAAAACTAGGCAAATCCTCATTCCATTCCTGCACATGGAACAGCAGTTCTAGTGCTAACCTCCACACTTCAGAAAATGTCAAGACGCAACCTACCTAATTTCAGAAGTATTTCCATAAATTTAGAGCTGTTTAAAATCTAGCTACATGATAGATTTAGAAAGTAATTCAGTATCTGACTCTGAAGAGCAGCTCTCCAATCCTGCACAGTCACTGCTCTAATCTTGCACCGTCAGTTTTTAACAGCTTTAGCAACAAGTCATCTGGTATAAATTTGCCCAGGCATTTCCATCACTGACACTTCTCAACCGAGGAAACCAGTTGAAAGCAGCAACACGTTACTCACTCCTACCACTTTCCCTGTTCAGATTTCTTCTTGCTTACTGCGCTGAATAGGTGATTGTAGTTGCCCTGTTTCCCAAAAACTGGTATCTGCAAATGAGGTTATGCATGTAAATAACGTAAACCTCTCTGTACACTGCATGATTTGCCCTGGCTACCCCTGTATGGCATCAGGATTCATCTAAAACAGAGCCTGTAATCCTTAAAATTGAGTGAATAGCAGATTGGCAACATGCTGATTCAAGTTAATAAATATAGTATAAAATACCAGCTTAGATATTTTACAAGTGTTCTATTATCACCTAGAATAAACTTTATTGTTCAGACCAATGTTCCTCTAATTTAAGTATCTGAGGTAGTCAGTATTGTAAAAAAAATGCAAACGAAAGTCAAACACTAATTTAAGAGATAAAAGGAGAAATTTTAGTTAAAATACTTTACAATAAAATAATTATGATTATAAATCTCTTTAGTTAAATATATACACATTACATGGTATTCTAAAAAGAATGAGCTTATTAAAGTTTCAAGCAGATCTAATGCACAAATTCACCACTTTTTCAGCTTAGACTGTAATGTCAGTTTAACATTCATAAATGGCTGTGTCAGACTAATGGCATTGTTTTGTGCAGAGCTAAAAAAAAAATCATGAAAAAAAAAGTCCTCCTGTTCCCACAGTAAATAGATAGAAAAGGTAGTTTACACATACACACACTTACACACACAAACTTTGATTGCATACAGAGGTTAGAATGACCAGCACTAAAATAACCCCCATCTCTACAAAATAATTAATATCTTGAATTGATGTAGTTTTTGAAAATTACAAATTTTAAGTGCTAGCAAATTGTGCTTTTAGGCAGCCACATGGCCAATAAGGTAGATGTTGTCATAAAGGTGCCCTACAAAATCTTCACTAATATTCTGTGCAGCTCTTCGCGTATTTCGGATGAATTCCCTCTTTGACATTTTGTTCTTCACGTGAGGGCTTGTTAGATCAATCGAAAGTAGAATCAAAGAGTAACACAGTACATAAACTGCATCTAGACAAGAGAGAACAAATAAACAAAGTTTTAAAAAAAAATGTAATCATTAAAAGTATTTTTCCCTAAGAACATTATGGTCTTTATCATCTAGGCTCATATTTTTTTTATCTATATATACATATATATGCACACATATACATACAACTATTCAGAAGGGTATCCCAGTGAAATAAAGTTAAATACAGCAACTTTAAAAGTAATAATGTCAGCACACTGACAAATGAGAATTCACAAATCTCTTAATATTTCTACATAATCCAAAAGCCACTCAGGGCTTTAAACATTTTCATTTAAACAGATTCTTGAAGTTTGTGTAAACTAAAACAAACATCCTGCAAAAGCTTGTCTTTTAAATATGTAAGCAGTTGCACTGCTGAGAACTACCTTGCCCAACCAATCAGAAATGCTTGTTAACTTGAATGTGGCTCATTACCCCCTTTCATTTCTGTGAGACTATTCACAAGGTAAAATATTAAGTATGTAAGATTCTGCAAGAGGAACTTCAGAAAAGAAAAAAGCACAAAGTACAGACAAAAATAGAAGAAAGATAACATGGAAATAAACCCAACTGATCAGCTAAAAAGACAATCTGTACATTTGGTTTTCTTTTGGTTTTTTTTCAACCCAAGTGGAATGATGAGTCTATACTGAACCATTTTGTACTTTCAGAAATACTTGTTTAGGTGGTGATTTTAAAACTATCAGAAAGAGTAGCATCATCCAGAAGTATAAAGACTGATCCACTGCTCATTTTTGCTTACCAGGGCTAAGGCCAAGCTCTCTCATCAAGTCAGGATTACAAGCACAGAATCTGTGAGAGAACTTTGTTATGAGAGTTTCAAGGTACTCCCCACGCTCCTCAGGAGCGTGAATGTGTCTGAAGAACTCTCTCAGTGCATTTGGCAAGAACTGATTTCTGAAGTTGTGCAGCGTCACGAGGTCATCCAAAACATCTCTCCTGGCAGAACAAAAACCCGTATTATTAGAAAAGTTTCTTTTAACTGTTTAAATATGAAAATGAGTAAATTTTAAAATAAAAATTAAAGCCTTAGAATAACATGAGCTTTTGATTTTGCTAAAAGGCAAAATTATCACTAACAGCAGAAAGATAATATGAACACATGTTCTTTGCCTATTTGTAGCCAAATACTATAAAAACATATACGAATCAGAACTCAAAGTTTTTATGTCTATTCAATCAAGGTCTACATAGAGACTTTGCTTCCTTCAAAATTTGACAAAACCATTAAAAAAGACAGCAAAGAGAATAGATACAAGTAAGTCACACATTTTGATGTCCAAGTAGAAGCTGTTGCAGGAGTGTCTTGTTAAAGCCAGGCTTCAGCTAGGCAAAATTTGCTCATGGAAAGCCATCAGGGTGTGCTGTTCTCAAGTGTTTTGCACTGAACACATACACAAATGAAATGTTCAGACCACATCTATATTGCCAGATGTGCAAAAGACAGTTGAAAAAATTTTGGAGGCAAATTTGAATATTTTTTGACCTGATTTTTACCTTGTTTGTGAGTTTCAACATTTAAAAAATTAGTTTTTATTTTTAGTGCCTGATTATACTCTGTTTATGAATGGAAGATAAATGGCAGTAGGAGTCACTAATGCAAGCTCATCCATCAGATGGTTTTTGTATTTTTATTATTGTCTAAAAATTGATAAATCTCGAGTTTTACAGCACAGGACTGACAGTGGTGATAACACTACAGACTCCTCTTATTCCTTTAGTAGTACAGGCTGAAGAGGATGAGAAGCAGGAGAGGATTCCTGCTAGAAGTGCTGTTTGCCCTCTGTTCTTCCTATTCAGGTGCAGTTACTATTCTCCTCCTCCTTCATGCTACTGCCCCACCCCAACCTGATGGCATGAGAAAGCACTGTGGATATAGAACAGCATGCTACAGCAGGGAGAGTGCTCCCTTCTGCAGCTCCTGGTGCCTCCAAGAGGATGGTCCCTTCCATCTCTTGAGGTGTGTGCAACCTCCAATCAATCAACCAATCCAATCAGACAACCAAATAATTAGATGATTCAACATTAGTTAAAAAGCTATCATCCCTTAGTAAAGTGAAAACTACTTTTTCTGAATAATATCCATAAGGGAAAAAAACCCATCAAGTCAAAAAAAGCAGCAAAATATCTATGTAAGATTTTGTAAGGATGTAATATTCATTATTTATAGTTGGTATTTTTGAGCATTCTTAAGTGTTACAGTCACATAAATATTCAAACTGAGTAACTGTTCAGATTGAGCAGAAACATTACCTAGCTGCATTTTCTTGCCTTTTTACATCCTTGAAGTGGCCTACCTCTACATTCAAAGTATTGTTAAATGGGGCTGTACATTGAAAATTAATAGAAAAAGTCTTAAGAGAAGTTTGAATTACCTTTCATCAAGATAGATTCTCAGCTTCTTCCAATTCAGTGTTCTTGTGCAAAAGATAAACTTAGCTATTTCTTTCGGTGAATCATCTAGTATGCCTTTGGACATAAAGTAGTTGACTCCCTGAGATAAAATACATGTACATATAAATATGTTTAATCCTCATAATGTATTTAGGAACAAGTATTGTACCTCACAATGTAGGAATGAAATCCTACGAATTAACTAGTTTGTTTTTCAGAATGATTCCTCCTTCTCTAAATCACATTTCAACATGCAGAATACACTCTAAAATTATAAATCAAATGCAAAGAAACAATTTATTGTTATGGTTGAGATTTTACATACAGTCATAGTAGAAAATTTTAAATTATGAACCCCATAATGAGCATGATGGTTCTTTGATAATTTCTTTACAGTGTATATCGGTATTTTGCTTTTTATACTTTTGTAATAGTATTTGAAATGTTGCAGGGACCATAACTAGTAATTTCGTAATTTTTGCAAATAAGAAAATCTTAGCCATAATGTGCTTAGTCTTTAACATCTGTCATTGAAACAGTAATGTTCTCACATGTATACAATGTATCACATTCAAATAGATGCATTAAATGCATTTGTTTAAATGTGTATTAATGCAAATAAACACAAGCACGCTGATTTTAAAGCATAGGTAAGTATCAACATATATAAATATGCATACACATAAATAAGAACACTATGTCTAACATAAAAATAGTTTAAAAACACAGAATTGCATATAATTTATATTCATATTATGATTTCTGGAGTATTACACTTGGTCCAAACGCACATCTCTTACAGAATAAACATGATATATTTAAAGTATTTCAGTGATATTCTGGATTCTCTCTGGTCTTTGAAATAGCTCAAAAAATAAAACTATTTGCCTTACAGTCTCAGAAATCAAAACCCAACTAATGGATTTTAAAAATGTTCACACTTTTCAACAGCGAAAATCTAAACCTGAGAATAACTAACCATGTTCTTCCAATTATGTTTGGCAGGAGCAGGGAGCAATTCTCATTTGTTACCAAGAAGTGTTACAATACTTAAGTACAATGTATCTTGACTATAGCAAAAGGTTGAAATGTAACATGAGCAGGACAGTGCATTTCTGCACAGAATAATGCACTGAGGTCACAACCTAAATCACCTTTAAAATACTTCTGAAATATTTTGATATCAAACTTCACAATATTTTGTAAGTCTGCCCTTTTAGTTTAAATTCCAGCGACAAAGATGTAGGATCAACCTGTCATTCAGTGTATAAATATAAGTTCCCAGTGCTCTTGAATTTTGTGCGAAAAAGAAATAAAGGAGTGCAGGTTTGGAATGTTTTGTGAACTGGCTTAGTAAAGTAAAGTTGTAGTTGCATCAAGCAGGAAAATAGTTAGAATGTATGTTTAAGAACACAATTTAAAGGCCAAGAAACACCTGTAGCATTAACTAGCAATTTTTACCAGTCCATAGTTTTTGTTCAGTTATTTATAGAAAAATTCATACATTTTCTAGAAAAATATATAGCACTTAATCAAGATATATTTATTTTGTTAAAATAGTGGTTTATTAAAATAAAAATATAAAGGTTTTTAGATAGGTAAAACAAAAAAAAAAATCTAGTAGCATTATGCCCTAATTTTAAGAAAAATCAGTATTTAGGATGACAATGAACTCTACCAGCTTGCATTTCAGTTCAAATTAGGTCATATTTAAGCTCATAACATGTCCATAATATGGATGGACAACATAATGTTAAGTACTTTCTTGAACCAGAGCTAAATAAGAAATTAAAAATGGGAGATAACAAGGATTTTGGCAATTTATGTAAGATGCGCAGCAGAGTATCTCCTTTAAATATATCCTGAGTTAAGGAGATTTATGTGTTTGCTTCAGTAAGAAGTCTTAGCTTAAGGTAGTACAAACTGAAGCCTGGCCTGAAGAGGAAGTCTTGTGTAGCACTCCTGCTGCAGTTAACAAACACTTCTGCAACATATCCAGAAAATACCTGGCATAGTATAGAAGAGGCAGGATGAAAATAATACTTCTTTAAGATAGACAGTGGGTTTGTTTCTCTGTGACAGCAAATGCTGCAGTTTCTTTCTCATGCACTAGCTCCCAGCTCAATGTAGGATCTCCATCTGACAGGCTACAAAGTCTTTGCATTATTATTCTCTAGCTCTAATTACTTTTTCCCCCACCACACATAATCCTTGACAATATAGGTCCCTATGAATGCATTTTCCTCAAATCCTTCACAAGTAAACAGGCTATAAATTAAATATAATTCATCATATGCCATTGTTTTTAGTTGCTTTTTATTTCATCCTAAGCTATCAAAACCAGTTTGCAACAGTAGAAGCCTGATTTCTCTTTTAAATTCTTAAGTTTTTAGGCACAGCAAATGAAATTTATTTACAAGATTTACAGCATGTCATTGAATCTGCTTTTCATAACACTGTAAATACTACCTTGAAAACCTCTCAGAACCCTTGCTTCAAATAAATCACTTTTGGTAGCTAAAATGGCTGCTTGTGGTATATATACTAGCTGAAATAAGTAGCCCTACACACTATTAAAACCTATGCTAAGATTATTTATCAGTCAGCTGCTGATTCTCTTAGGAAATATTTGATTGCAGTCAGGTAGGCTATTCTGTGCCATGATCTACCAGCTCTGAAGAGGTCTTTTTAACACTTGAGAAACACTGTGGAATGAGCACATACAGTAGTTTTAAAATTCTGATTCAGAGCACTGTAATGTTCTTCGCATTAGAGAATTAGGAAAGATGCCTTAAGAATACTTGCCTACCCTGTTCTGTGTGGCTCTTTGTTACCTCTGAATTTCAGACAGCTCGGAATAAAATATTAATGTATGTATGGAAGTGTTAATTTAAATTATATATGCAAATAACAATTGTAAGTATAGACTAATAGTAACAGCAAAAGCCATTTCTTATATTTTTGTATGTTATTTTCTACAGTTGCTTCTTTTTTTATGTTTTACTAAGTATCAAGTCATTTGGTGACAAATGTGGACACAATATGTAACACACATTTCAAACAGAGTGTCTTTCACTCAAAGTCTAAAATACAGTCTCAGTGATACAAACTTATGGTGGCAGAAATCACAAACAGAATGTGGAAATATTTTTCATTTTACACAGAATCCATAAGGAATAATTTACAAGATTAAACCACTCTGGTTTTAATGTAAAATTATCAAAAGGTTTCAGCTCAATTTTCCTTTCCAACTTTTTGATGAATCACACAAAAGAATTTCCTCTACAACATACGCGTAATATTCTTCAGACTGATCAATCAATGCATCTCAAAATCAGTGTGCTTAGTAGATCACTATGAAATTGGATAAGTTTCAAAAAACTTTGCTTAGAAATACAGCACAGTAAGCATTCCATCACCTACAGACTGTCTAAAATTAAATAAAGTCAGGTAGGGTAGCTTTATACAAGTGGCTAACAATTTATTATCAGGAAAAGATCAGAAAAATCTGTACTCCCTGTCAAAAATTAAGGGCAGCTTGCAGAAGGAGACAATCAGAAGAGTGAAAAGACAGGCTCAGTATAAGAACTGTCTTACTGTACTTCATTATTATGCTATGTAAAGGAAATCCTGACTTCATTGAAGACAGTTTTGGTACACTACAGATTCCAGAAGGTCCATAAAAATAAATACTATTAAATAGATCAGTTAGAACCAGTAAGGATGAAACAAAAAAACCCCAGATCTTCTTTCCTGACCAAAAGATTCTTGTTTGTACCTTCACTTTCATTTTAGCTACATAGCATTGATCCAGGTAATAAACTTGAAAAAATATTTTGTAGAAAGTTAGAAACTGGATACAAAACAATGGGAAATACTTCTGGTTGCCTACAAATTCTGAGTCATAAGCACACGAGATGAAACGCGTGCTGCATGAGAAACATTTCATATATACCATACACTCTTTAAAATAAAATACAGCAGAAACCAGGTAGGCAGATTAAACAACATGATATTTATATTCAAGTGCTAATGCTAACAATAAAGCACCCCTCTCTCTAAAGAGACAAGAAAAACCAGGTTCCAAAATCTTGGCTAAAATGGTAGTGCCATATGAAAAAAACCCAACAAAACCAACCAATCAAATTAAGAAAAAAAAATAGAAAAGAAAAAGAAAAAAATAAATAAAGGAAAAAAAAAAACAAAACCAAACCAAAAAATCCAACCCAAACATGCACTGGAGTTTTTTTTTTTCAAATTCCATGTCATGTGTTTAGGCACATCCTTTTAGCAGAATGTGAGCACCTGCTATGAATTATGCAAGCTCATGCACACAATCAACACGTTAAATTACAGCAGATATCACAACACCATGCACACAACAATGGCTAACCAGAGAATCCTACCACAAAGTGTGTAGATGCTCTTCCCTACCCCGTGAGCCACCGCTAGCTCTGGAGCTGTTGCTGTGGAGCCTGGTTACCCATTTTCATGACATGGGCGGTGTCCTTTGGAGAATCTTGCTCCTGTGGCTGTAAGTATTCCTATTTTTATAGTAATTTGATCAGGTCTGTTATCAAATGTAAAGCAGAGTTTGGCAGAAAATTCGGAGATGCAATTTGTAATAGTGGAATGTCATATCATATGTTTCAGTCACAGTGTCCTTATAATAATTACTCTGCCAATATCACAGTTGTAAACAGTAAAAGCAAGAGTATTTGTGAATTCTCCTGAAACTCAGGCCCTGAATGATTCCTACCAGGCTATGGCGCTCCACAGGGAGAGAGGAACAGAGCCCTTAGGAGATACCCTGAGGTTCTCATCTCTCATTGAAGCAGTGTTTGTATTTCTATTGTAAAATATAACCATAATGAAGAAGAAAGAGTAGCATAATAAAGTTAGTACCTAATTTAAATATGCTGTAAATTAGCTCTAATTTTCAGATCTTAATTTCCTTTAAAAATAATGAATATTCTATTAAGTGCCTTTTCTGAAATCTCCAAATGCTTTAAACATACCAAGATTACTTTAAATAAGGTTGGAATATAATGGCACATTAAAAACTGAGATAGTTAAGTGAAAAATTATGTTAAAACAAATTGAAATACAAAGAAAAAATTGGACAGACAATACTGCTAGCAATATACTTAATACTGAAAACGTGTAAGTTACCTAAATATTGCATCTCATTTAAAAACTTTTACATTTATTACTATATTTATGAAAATTCTGCAGAAAAACAATATTAGTCACTCAAGTGGCCGGGTGCTGATGGCTTCATGCAGTGTATCAGAGCTCAAGGCAGAGTTTTAACAGACAAATTACAAAATAATCTGTTTGTGACTGATAAAAGTAATGCTCTCTTAATCAAGCAGAATATGAGCTAAAGCAAGAACTTAAAACAAAATCACTTTAGTGTAGTGATTCATAGAACTGCTTTATTTATTTTACCCCATGGTAAAAACACAAGTTCACACTTTCTGTATCATATCAGCAGAGTGAAATTTGCTTCTAGAAGTGTTTTGTTTCATATCTCAATCCTTCTTCTACTTTGGATTTATTCAATTACCACTTCCATGTGTATGTGTAACTATATGCAGGAAGTTAAAGCATTTTTGTTCGGTACTGTGTACACTCTTTTCCTAAGAAACATGAAGCAGGAGCCTGGTTTTATACACAAAAGACTTTCTCTGTCACTTGGGCATTAACTGTCTATCTCCCAGGCAAAAGCTGTCTACTCTCAAACTGTTTTTTTCTTTGAAATGTGACAGACTGAAAGCAGAAACTGACTTTTCCAGTTAGTTACATGAACTTATAGATGGAAACCTTTCAGTTTGACAAAAATTTTTTTTTTAGATAAATTTCTGTTGTTCTATAAAGAAAAATTATGCACAACAAACACCCACAGAAATTAAATCAAACATCTTCAGGATCATTCAGCAGTGGATCTTTTTCGTATTTCAAGATTTGCCCCTTCATAGTGGAACTAGGTAAAAATCCCCTACAAGAAAATGTGTTTGTCATAGAAGTGATCAGACTTTATACCTCATCCTGTTTTGCCTAAAGTGGAACCAAACTCACAGTTTGCATTTTAACATTTTTATTTATGTAAGCTCATTTTTATGCTCTTACAGTTCACCACTGTCTCTTCAGTTAGGATATCTTAGGCCTTGTTCTTAATGTTATGAATTCCTGGCATCCACAGAAGTGTACAGAGCACTTAACAGGCAAGTCATGTAAATGATGTACACAGGTACAATACCCAAAAAAGACCAGAGTATGGCTATAGCTCAGTATTAACCATCCCTACGGTAAAACAAACACCTATTAAAACTTTGTTTTTATTGGCTATAATTATAAAAAACCAATCACAATTATTGTAACTGTTTATTACTGTCAGCAACAGTTCACTTACCTCATCAGGGTTGGCATTAAAGGTGAGACTGCCCTCATCTAGCTGCATATACAATTTTCTAAAAGAAAATCCTAGAGGCGGATTCTTATTGTATATAGAACAGTGACCCCAAGTGGATTTGCACAACCTATGAAAATAGAATTAATCTATTATAAAAATTCCTTTCTGAATTTCATGTATTTTACAGAAGCAAAATGTAATCAATACTGCAAAGCTAAATACTCGAACTATAGAAAAAGAAGTAGGTTGCTGTAACAGTTATTAAATATTTGCCACTTTTTTCCTAAAACCTTCAATTATATGACTAATGTTTTCTTCTCATAGAGGTTTTTGGTGTATTTGAGTGCAACCTCAAAACATATCCCAGTAGGTGGTATCATAATAACAACCACATAGCAGAGACCTCTGGCACTCCTAGAACCTCGACATGGGAGACAAGTTGTTCTCCTGTGGTACTATGATGGATTAAAACATTTTGTTTCTTTTCTTGTGCCCCAGTTGTGCAGTGAATTGGACACCATATCTGCACAAAATTATGCCATTAATTCAGCACTTTCCCCATCTGCCCTTCTTCACCCAACTCTTCTTCCTCTTGTCCTAACTGGACAGTCCTCTTGACCAGTCTTAATGACTAGATCCAGCCCAATCCTTCTCTAATATAACTTTACAGCTTCTTTCTCTTTTATTCCATCCTGACTCCGTATCTCAGTTTCATCAGTTTCTGTCCCTCATCTCAGTTCCTTTAATGTTACCATCTGCAATTCCCTTTCTACAGACTATAGATTCCTTATTGAACGGGTAGTTCTGCTTCAACACACCTGCCCTGTTACTAATTAGGAACAATGTTTAGAACCCAGCCAGTAGTCACTGGAGACATGGCAAAGATTCTGTTTTTTATTCTGGAACCTGGGTCTTATTTGGACTGAGTCTGGAACTGCAACAACAGTACTTGCCAAAACTTAAACACACCCTTACATGTGTGGAATAGCGAAGATTTTTACAGAGATTATGCAAACTGAGATTTTTATTTATCACAGAATAAAGATATTTATTTATAAATCAGGACACATTTTCATTACCAAAAGAAATGTGGTTATGAATGTGAGTATTATTTGGAAAGATTTCACGAAAAATGACTGAATGGTTTTCCAGAATGAACTTCAAGGAAAATACGCATTCCCACCCCACATGTTAAGAATATATACTGCATGCAATTAAGAATCTCTAGTATCTTCCAGCTTTGGTCTAGGGAATTTATTTGTATTTAGGGTGGGTTTGACACCAAGAACCAAGCACAGTACAGTGTGTATTGATACACTTAGAAGCTTACTGGTATCCTTCACTAGAATTTGTTTCCTGTCAATATAACAGTCCCCAGCTGCAGAACAATTGTAACTAAGAAGTATGCTGCATTATCCTTTTGCTAGGTTCAAAAGCATGATAGGAAGGGAGGCTGCTTAATTCAAATGCAGCAGGGCAAGGAAGTAGATGAGAAGAAGAGTTGTAGAGCATTATGAAAGAAAAATAAACAACCTGATCAGCAACCCAACTGTTACACTAGTAATACTGCCTTTTAAAGGAGAAGAGAATGTTGTGAAAGAAGTTCTGCTGACCATCTACTCTAGAGATAAGCCTGATTTCATGAGTCTTTCCTAGTTCTGTAAAACAAAAATACCAAAGAGTATGTTAATCACATTGATTACACTATTTTTTCTGAAAGAGTGTTCCTTTATTTATTTCCCAGACATACAAATTGTGCATATGTTATACATAAACATGTTTTAAGTGTTAGGCTGAAGAAATTTCACTTGATAAAAATGACCTTTTCTTTCCTCCCTCCATAACCATCTTCCAAAAAAGATACACCTAAGTTGCTACCAAGTGTAGCAGATGAATTATCATCTCTCCATTTGGAAATTTGGCTGAATAGGTTTGCTTGCTTAAGCTAGACAACTGTTTGAACTTCACAGAAGTAATGATACAAACACCTGAGATGTACTTTGAACTAATAAAAAAAGTGAAGACAAGCCCCAGTTTTTACCCCATGCTATCTCAAACAGCAGGTGTATGATAATACCCTACCAAATAATGCCAAGCACACTTGTGTATGTAGTGATCTCCAGTAATCTCCCATACTAATTAGAAATCCAGAATAACACGTTTTTAAATTATATATGTATCCTCTACATCAATCTCATTTAAGTTAGGAAACCTTTGCTACGGTTAGAAAGACAAAAAGCTTCCTGAGACAAATTTAAAATCTAATACTTTTTACTATGTCCAGGTGAAACTTCTTTTTTTTGTGCTTACCCTTGCCAGAGGAGCTCATCATTAGCAAGATCTTGCCAGACACATGATGCTAGACAGAGATCAGTTGCATTCAGGTATGACAAAATAGTAAAACTAAGCTCTGGTGGCAACATTTCCAGGTTAATGAATCCTTCTTGTTCTTTAGATTTTCTTGTTTTCAGCAGGTGGTAGATGTCAATGCCGCCTTGGGCTTGTTTGCGATGGCTTGTATTAGAAACATTGTTAGCAGGTATCCTCCTACCATGGTCCCTGGTAAGATCGCCTTGTCCACTGTATACTTGTTGCTGCAATTGCTGGTTTCTAGCAATTCTCCAGAGTCCCTGACCCATCTGCGAGCCTGCTGGACATAAAATTCAAATTAGACCTTGACAGCTATTTGTAAACATTTGAAAGACAGACTCAGCACATAAGTAAAATCTTAGGACTAATCAGAATAAATAGAAAGTGAGTGCTGTCAAAGTTATGCTGACCAGGTAATCAGTCTTCATGAGGCAATACTGAAAACAAAGCCCATTAAAAAAAAAAACAACAAAAAAACCCAGATTTTTTTCAAAAGTTTCCATGCTTGAAGAGCTACAAAATTAACAATAAGCATATTATCTATATCCCATGCAAGTTAAGAAACCTTAGGCTTCAGAATATTTGGAATCTTCAGATTTCCTTTAAAATTTAATAAAAAAACCTTACTTAGAGTCAATAAAGTACTATAAAACATAGGGAGAAGCAAAAATGTATTGGGTAGTGACTGAAACAAAGTTTAATAACTTCACTGATAATGCAGTAAGGATTTTGAGTGCTTAGAAACAAGAGAATAAGAATCTTTTCAAGCTTTCTTACCTAGCAATGTAACATAAAGCCTTGATAATAAGATACTCACATACTTATGCACAGAACATCACTGCAAAAACAGTATAAAAAGCCTTTCTATAATATAAAAAAATTAAAAGATATATATATATATTTGCTATTTTAAGGACCAACTGAAGAAATTTGACAGAAGAAACAAAATGAGACAGAATTTAAACCAGTCCAGAACCAGCTGATGAAAATGCACAAGCTCTGCTATTCGTGTAGGTATTCAACAGCTTATATGCCATTTGTTAGAAGACACACAATTTTCCCAATCATGTAATTACTTTCAGCTTTGTAGTAATCCAGGATGAATGCTTTCAGAGCCCATCATAATAAAAGATAAGCAAACCCATTATAATAAAACCCTTTAAGTAATGGCGTCAAAAACTGTATTTTTAAATTATCTGAAACACGTATTTCCAATCTGCAGATTCAGTGTGCCTCTCAAATACATGTTTCCAAACCTATAATATAATTTTCTCTAATAATTGAAACCTCTTGATAGCTTGGCTGTAGTAACTACCGCAGTAAAAATAATATCAAGCTTGTTTACAAATTGCTGATCTTCTCTAGCTCTGTCTGCTATCAATCAAAGTCTGACTTAAATTCTAATCGTGTCTTCCTCATGTTACTTTGGTACTGCATAATAAATTCTTTTGCAGCGTTGACAAGCATGATAGGACGCTAAATATAATCTACACTAATGCTGCATTAGTGCTAGATTCTACTTCATTAAATAAAAAAAAACAACATGCACTCTAGATATAAACATTCTCCACTTCATCGTAACTGAGCCCTAAAGCCGCTGCTTTGCAGCCGCAATTATCCCAACAGGAAAACGTTCCTTCGTTCTCGACGCAAGCCTATAGAAGCTGAAGCTTCGTTCACAGCAGCTGCATTGCAAGCGAGGCCTGCAGGTCCTCCGCGTAACGTGAAAGCTCTTCAACCTCGACTGGGGGCAACCAGGCTGGCGGGTGGAGGCACAGCCCGCCCCGCAGGCCCAGAGCCGCTCCAGGGACCCGAGGGCCGCAGCTGCCTCAGGCCGCACCGCGTCCCGAGAAGCTTCGCAGCCGCTCCTCCCCTCGCAGAGCGGCACCGGGACC